>NC_051160.1:88214209-88514209 GCF_013339745.2 Dermacentor silvarum
TTGTTGGGTTCCCGGCCATGGAGGAATCGAGGGTAATGTGCTTGCCGACGAAATCGCCAAATCAACAGCATCGCAAGGTATGGTCTTCCCGCTGCTGACCCTGCTGCAGATCTGAAGCCTTTCCTACGAAACAAACTCCGAAGCCACTGGCAACGCTTGTGGGACACCGAAGCAAATAATAAGCTCCACTTGATTAAGCCACAGTTAGGGTTCTGGCTCTGTACAACTAAAACACGACGAACTGATGTCCTATTCTGTCGTCTCAGAATAGAACACACATATGGTACTCACAATTTTCTATTGAATGGAAATGATCCTCCAACCTGTGGTAGATGTGGCGAGAGGCTCACCGTCCTCCACGTCCTCCTGGAGTGCCGGGAAGCCGAAAGAGAAAGAAAGAAACATTTTCCTCTGGCATACCTCTATTGTATCCCTCTACATCCCGCTATGTTTCTCGGTAAAGAACCACTTTTAGCACCAACGCCGTCCTTGCTTTCTTGAAAGATGTGCTACATGTTATTAGCCCAATAAGTTCGTAGCGCATCCTCTCTCCAGAGGAAGTTGCTGCGATAACTTTTTATCGTACATGCCTCCAGGCCCTTGTGTTTCACGGGCTCTGTTTAGGCAGTTGTGCTTCTGGCCAATCCTCGCATCTTTAATATTTTGCAAGTCGTATCATTCCTTCGCAATTCATTGTTCATGCTCATAGTACACATAATTAGTCATTGCCATAATCTTATTACGTATAGATTTTACGCACTTTACAGCGACTGTTTTTAGGCCCCTTTACAGCCATGCCACATCTAATGTTCCTGTAATTCACTATTGATGTACCACTAACAAGCCATTACCATCGTCTTGGCGCTCTTTGGCCATATCTGGCCCTTGCGCCAATAAAACACAATCATCATCATCATCATCAATGTCGTCTAACGCGGTTGGCCCAGTATCGCTGCTGAGGGAAATTTCACCAGCCCTGTAGTCTAATGTTGCGCCACACTCCCGTACAAAGTCAATACCAAGAATTATGTCATGCGTGGCGCGTGCTAGTACAATAAATTCGGTTCGAAATGCCTTTCCACCAACGGTTATCACAACGGAACATACTCCCACAGTACGTAACAGTTCACCGCCAACTCCGCGAAAGGTGGTATTTCCATCCCAAACAAACATAACTTTCGGTCCCAGGCAATTCTTGAACGCAAGACGCATCACAGACACAGAAGCACCAGTATCTACTAAAGCTACAGTATTGACACCATCAACATAAACACACACTTTGTTCTTTACCATGGCGACAGATGGAGGCATTTAAAAAGTGACCGTCCCGTGACCTCACCTCCATCGGTCGCACCTGCTAGGCGAGTGGCGACGTGGAGATGGCGATCGACGTGTCCGAGTCGGCGGTGGAGTCAGGCTGCGGTCGGGCACGGGGGAGTCATTCCTTGGCATGTACGTGTAGTCTCGATGTGGCTGGCGGAAAGGGACAAATGGTGTAGCTTCTTGCATGCGAGGCGGATATGCGCGATCTCGCGGAGCACGCTGTGGGCGACGGCGGCAATACCTCGCGATCTGTCCCTGAGCCCCGCAGCTGTACCACACAGGTGGGCTGCGATTTTCATTGATGTTGGGTACAAACCTCCAAGGCGCATTGTAGACGGGAGACGACCCACGTCGAGACTGTCTGTCATGTCGACGTTCAAAACTCGTTGCTTGTGGCTGCATCATGGTGCTCTGGGCATGGGCGTTGTCCGAAACGGGCCGGTCTCCGCAGGCAGGTGGCGGCCAGGCCGCCGGCGCCTCCAAGTAGCGCTCATCAACGGAGCATTGGTGGTACACACGGTTGGAAACTGGGCCTTGAAAATGAGCCAGTTCATCTCTAATAACTTGCCGTACCAAAGCAGTCAGGTCAATAGAGGCAGATGCGTCCACTTTTGCTATGTTGGTGACGTTGTCCAGCCGACCAAACTTCGGAAGAATGCGGCGTGTCTTCAGACCCTCCAATATACGACAGTGACGCCTTAAGTCGGACGGGGCAGTGAGGTCTTCCTTAGAGATCAAAAAATTGTAGACATCTTCGGCAATTCCTTTGAGTAGGTGTCCAACCTTGTCCTCGTCCGATATGTTTCCGTTCACAATTCCGCAAAGCTTCAAGATTTCTTCAATATAAGAGGTACACGTCTCTTCCGGTAACTGCGCTCGTCGTGAAAGTGTCTGCTCGGTATTTTTCTTTTTCGAAAGCGAATCGCCAAAGAATATCTTTATGTTATCGACGAATCTGTCCCAAGTTGTGAGCGAGCCCTCATTATTGTCGAACCACTTGAGGGCAGTTCCCGCAAGGAAAAAGACAACGTTAGAGAGCTGCGCCGACGCGCTCCATTCATTGTGGCGGCTCACCCTCTCGTAGTGTCTCAACCAGTCCTCGACGTCCTCATTCGCTTTGCCTGAGAATGTGCGTGCTTCTCGATGAGGTATCCAGTAACCGGCTTGCATCTGGCGAATGCTTTCTGCGCGATTTCTTCGCGAACGTAGCCTCCGTCCCAGTCGCTCATGACGAGGTCTCCCGGTGGTAGCCCGGCCAACCGTTTGCTGCGTCGAAGGGGTAGTAGAGCTCGGTCGTCCAGTGTGATGTACCCAGCACCTTCCACCAAATTGTACCGGATGGGATGGATTTATTTACAAGAATGAAGGATGGTTAGCGTAGCACAGGAGACACAACGGTCATCCAAGCCCATCGGGCAGCGGCCAGCTCCTCGCGCACACAGCAGCGTGACAATATGTTCTGTTCTTTCCTAAATAAGGCAGAATTGGCAGAAAAATTGCTTGGAGTGAGTACAATACTCCGGTACAACTGTACGAGCTTCTCGTAACCAAAAGGTGGCTCTGGCTGTCGCCTCGTCTTTTTTTGTGTGTTGTTTCCTAATTTGTCTAATGATGCACTTCAAGCGCTTGTCATATACACAGCTCTCATTCTAAAATGGTGAATTATAGGTCGCGCAGAAAACACACGTAAGGACAGAGTATTGAGCTCGTATCCCATTTGATGTTTGTTCGTTTTTACGCTGAACAAAAAATTATTGACTTAGTTACTTAGTTATCAATTCCTCAAATGCCTCTGTCAGAGGTAATACTTGAGGTGTAGGTGGGGAACGGGTGTCTGGTTTCATTAACAAAAATGGATTCAATAATGGCCTTCGAGTACGCTGCTCTTTCGGCTGATCATTCCAGTTCCATGCAGTCTTGGAAAAATACACGCTTTGGAGCGAAACTAAGCTCCTCAATAAAATTTACATCCCAAGTACTTCGACATTTTCTATCTTGAAGAAGCGAAACAAGCGATGTAAATAACGTTGCACGTGCTGTTGATCGGTGTACGGGGCTTTCCCGACGATGAAGTCAGGCGCGACCACAGGGAACACAACAAGTAAGCGAGGGACAGGCCGAATAAGCACAAGATAGCTACCCCTTATAGTAGCCATGTTGTGTGCTATTGCACTTAGCAAATATTGTTGAGTGCCTGATGCTTAAGTTGTAGAACAGTCCAGCAGCTGCAAATAGCCGCTAACAATCAGCTAAATTTAAAAAATGAGAACCTCGGAGGAGAGCAAGCTTCTTACCTTGATAGTGTAAAGGCTGCAACCGGCCACGAATGCCGTCATAGTTGCTTTGGTGCAATCGAAGTATTTACTCACATCACACAGCAAACGAGCCTACTACAGAGCTCATATCGAAATACATAGATTGCGGACACACCTTGCGGGGTCGTTCCATGTTTGATCCATAGAGATGCTCGAATGTTTCATTAACTGTGAGCTTTTCTTCGTACGAACCGTTTTTGGGTTTTCCTCGTAGCTTCTTGCGACAGTCGTGTTAATAAAAAAAAAGTCTTCTTTAACTCGTTACGAAGCACACAAAGAAGACATATTTATTAGTTGCTTCAAACACAACGCACACATGTGTACATAGTGCAACAATTGTTCACAGCAAGATATAGGCTTACACTATTTCCTAATAAACAATAAAAGTGGTATAGGTACGCACACCTTCCAAAACCAAGGTACTCACATCTGAACTTATAGTATTCATTGCAGCCTAAACCGTCTCGCAGTGATTATCGATGTTCATACAATTATCATTCAATCAATGTAGCGAAGGAACATATCACGACCGTGAAAACGCGTCCTGCATGATCGTTTAATGGAGCTGGGCTCCACTTTCGCATTTCCCTCTGTACACGATGCGTCACTCAGTGGCCCCTCCGCGAAGTCAGCGCATGTAGCGTGTCACAATATATATTCAGGAAAGATTGGGTAAATATACATGATACGGGTTTGATTCCGCTCAGTACCAGTGAGAATTTTCAAATCTATTAGCTCGTGCGAATATTGTTTGCATTGGTATTAGTTTTTGGTATGACTGCCTGTGGCTCTGCATGTATGCATGCCCCCCTCTAACCTGTTTCCCGTCAACTTGTGTACCTAGGTTGTCAATGGTGAAATGGTTTAATTATCTGGCTGCGTTGCTGGGAAAACAGGGTTCAAAACAAACTCTCAGATGAACTTGGGTGGCTCGGTATGTAAATCTGGGCATCTCCGGCTCTTCGATGAACGTCTTTCACGCCAAACTTGTATGCTGAATGTGTGTTGCTGCGTATGGTGCCGCTCATGAATGACTTCTTTGATGTCAACTTTGGTCACTAGGTATGTCTCGCTCTTCAACGAATGCACGTCTGTCATGTATACTTGTGTCATTGCTATGTGCCACACTTAAATGAACCTCTTTAAAGCCAGCTTCGTTGCCTAGATATTTGCCACTGGGTCATTAGCGCACTCCAAAAGAAACCTATTTGATGGCGACTTCGATCACTGGATATATGCGTCTGGTTATGCGCCGCCTTTATTAATAGGAGGTATGTAAAACATATAATCAGCACCACCCATCAAGCATAGGATAGATTGCCAACAGTATTAAAGTCGCGTATCATCTCTAAGAAATGGATGCAACCCGGCACCCCGAATTTTCGGTCGTTGAAGACCAGCACATAACCAGTGACCCAGGTTGCATTAAAAAGCTGATTCTTGAGCGCCTTATACGCACTTACCCAAAATGGTGTCGAAGAAGTTCATTGAACGCCAGCAGATAACTAGTGGCGCATACGCAGCCACCCAAAATTGCATTCGTACCCAGTATTCGGGATGGTTTACGCAGTACATTATCTGGATGGTTTACGCATTAGAACAACGACTACCCAGTGACCAAAGTTGGTGCGAAAGTAGTTAGATTTTGACGGATACACGGCAAAAGGGCGTGTGCTTGCCAAATAATACTAATCACGTAGAAAACTTTGCATTTTATATATGCTTTAGAGGTCAGAGTTCACTGCTGTTGAATTCAAAAAGTTACATTTTTTGCTTACTCTTAACGTTTCTTTTTACCGAAGTCACAGCTGGCCCTAATGACAAAAAATATGCCCATTGAAAGAGAGCGCTCCCTGTGCGAGCAAAAATTTATCACTGGAAAAAAAAAGGTCTCACATAAACGACACATTTGAGCACAAATGTGTTCGCAATGAATGGCTCGACAAAGCAAACATGATAACTACTTCAAACAACGACATAAGCGTAAAACGCCGCAAATATTCAAGGACAATAACAAATAAATTTGGCCATGAAATATCACACAGTATACACCTTTTCACTGTAGCCTTCCTGGACGCCGCCATAGCGCCAGATAGCTCACCGCTAGCGACATCTTGCGGCGGACCCATCTTGGGCTGTTTGCTCTCCGGTCTTTCCGTCGATACGCGTACATTCGTCTCATCGTACGTCCTCAAGTTCTCGTGTTCGTTTTGTGTAAGCTTTGCGGAGACGTTAGTTCGGTTTGTTTGTGAACCTCTGAGCTTACCTCACTAACAGGACGGTCGGCATCGAGTGCTTTGCAATTGTGGTGTCTGTGCATGAGTGGTGCGCGCTCCACGGCCGCGGTTACGTTCCGATGGCCGGTGTTTCGTCTAAGGAGCCCGTGGACTTGGGAGGTAAGTTCACTCAACATGTTTCTGATTTAATTCACCGCGTTAATGTTCACAACAACGCTATAGTGACAATTCTCACAGCGAGCACGATGAAGTAGCACTTTTTGCTCGTCAAATGCCACTACAACGCTGCCGTGCCGCTGTCGGAAAATTGTTCACCTAGCTGCAGTAAATGTGGCACCGCACTAGCGCTGCACTTGAAAGCTATCGCTCGCAGTTTCTTCGTGCGAGCAGTTCGCTGTAGCTGTACTGCATTGACGTCGTGCTTGTCCTGCTTTTCAACGTGGTAAAAGTCGGTGGTCCGTTGAAGCTAATCGAGAAACCTCGCTATTGACTCGTCGCGATATGCTGTCGCATGAGGCCGATATGCGCCTACATATTTTTTGTTGACATCAAAAATGATTAATTGCGTGGGCGCCAACAATCTGGGTAGAACTACTTAAGCTCAGTCATCACCACCTAGACTTTCCTGGGTGGTGTTGGCTCGGTGCCTAGGGAAGGCATGCGACTGCCTGCAGTCTCGATTGACGGATCGTGAATGCATAGATCCGGATGGAGCAAAATCGCTGTCGGTGTGTCCGTGCGAGAATTATGCAGTAATTGATGGCATATTGTGGACTTATCGTTGTGAGCAGCCGTAGTATCTTAGAAGGCTTAGAAGGTAGGCTGTCGCGCTGCTGAGATCGTACACGCGGGTTCAATTATCGGCCACGCCTACCGCAAGTTGAAGTGGGCGAAATGCGAGAACACACGCGTATCCACAGTTTGGTGGTTAAAATTAATCTGGTGTTCCCGACTAGGTTGTGCCGCATATCATGGTTTTCTCGAATACAATCTCATAATTACATCAGGTGTCATTGCTCTCCTTGACTTAATTATTTCCACTTTCGGTAAAAAATAATTTATTCACGCTAATTGTTACCCATCCGCGGAAACCAATAACCCTTTTGCTAACTTTTTTTTTTTTAGGCGGCCGCAGTTATGACCATCCTTGCATGGTGAAGAGATGGCTGGACGACATGCGAGAGTGGCCTGCTGTGAGAGTCCCCGACATAATTTTTTACTTGTTGAATTCCAAGGCATGCGACCTGCAGGCTGTGAAGAATTACAGGTCGCTGGAATCCTACAACTATCTCCAGAGCGGTTGGGTCGGCAAGTTGTTGGTCCACCGCATTGACCAGGCGAATCATCGGCACGGGGTTTAGATCGGTGCGTTTGCCGTCAACAAAATGCGCAGAACATACACGTGATGAAGGCAACGGCACAAAATCTTTTCTGTTGACTGCGGCGACCCACTGTCTTTTCAAATCGGCGTCAGCGGGAAACCGATGCAGCAAATACACGTTGCATCCGCACACCTCTTGCAACACGTTGTGCGTGCCGCAGAGCTCTTTTCTTGCAGCGTTCCTCTTCTTCTGGTTATAACTGCAGCCGTAAACAACGCAGTGATGCCCTGTTGATAAACTGTTCTTGAACGACATTTCAATGTTTCACAAAAACAGCAAAACAGCGCACGCATTGAAGAGCCACCACATAACGTGAACGGGGAACACGCTCCAGCAACAGCCCAGAGGAAGGAGGCGTTGCCCACAAGCCTGCTACTCTCGTCACCAGGCGGCAAAAATCGGCTTGCGGCTCGCTGGTTCGAGAGTGCCGCTGGAAAAGTGTATAGTTACACTGTTGTCACTTAGTTGTGCCTGACCCACGCTGTAAGATATATGCTGTTTAGGTGAGGACACTCGCCAGACTCGATCGACCAGATAAAGTAGCAAAGGCGCGCGCCGATCGGCCCGGTGACGGCAGCGGATACCTATCGGCAGTACCACACAACTTCAGCACAGAAAGCTTTTTATTGGTTCATTCTCCCGTTGTTAAAGCAACCGGCGGTTCGCGGGAAATCCGAAATGATTGAGTGACGCACGAAAGTAGGTCACCGGGGAGAGGGCATGCGCGCGTTCCCTGTCGGCGCACGCTCTCGCCTGCGTTCTAACTGAAGTTGCGTCGTTCCGCCAATAGGTATCCGCTGCCGTCACCACCCCGATATACGCGCGCCCTTGCTACTTTATCTGGTCGATCGCGTCTAGCAAGCAAGCCGAGAAGTATCCCCACCTAAAGAGTATATATTGTGAGCGCATTTTGCGCATATCGTCGTCGTCATCTGTACAAACAACTCATCATCTTGTGTGAGCGCTATTTGTGCATATCGTCGTCGTCATCTGTACATACGACTCATCATCATCTTTTGTCTCGTGCGGTGCTTCGTCTCTGACTCGGGCGACTGCTCGGAAATAAAGGCATAGCATCGGTCAACGTCTCACAATATCTTATACCGTGGCCTGACCATAAGCAATTCAATATTCTCGTGCAGTAAGAATAATTGCTTACGCAATATACGTGGCGGGAGGGTGCGGAAAGACATTGTAAAAGCTTTGTAGACAGCAGCTGAATGTTTTGGCAGTTTTTTTAAACAGCGGACCTGCTGTAAGTCGAGGCTGCGCCGTCAGTCTGTCCCCCGGTGCAACGCAAGGGGAAGGTTCCCAGACCCACTGCTTGGGGCGCTGTGTTCGATCAGAGGCCACGCCACGTTGGCTGAGGAGCAGACCAATCAGAACGCGCTCCCGGGGAAGGGGAGGGAGAGGGGGAGCGTGCGTCTTTCTTGCACGGTGTAAGAATAAGGAGAGGCGCTGACACTCTCCCCCCAACGCGCGCGAAAGCACCGCTCGCTCGCGTCCATATTATGTTCGGCTTGGTTGCAGCTGGTTCGGCGCCGTCGTAGAGGGCCCTGCGGTATGCGGTCCCAGCATTGTCCCAGCCTCGGCGGCAAGGCGCGTGCTGCCGCTGCTTCGTCTTCCTGCTTGCATGTGTGGTTGCGCTGTTTTGAAGGCACGATTTTTGTTCGAGTTCATTTCATGAGCTTGTGCTTGGGTATTGTCGCCATGGGCCCTCGACGAAGGTGGCAGCGACCTTCTGAGGGGCGTTTGAAATGGCTAGAAAGTGCTTCGTTCCGAACTGCAATTCTGTATACCTGACTTGTGCGGAGCGTGTGCCTTTATTCAAAGCGCCTTCCGACAGTGGTCGTCTAGAGCAGTGGCGCCGTGCAAATCTGAGGGAAGACCGAACTCTAACGCCTACCGACCATGTCTGCACCAGCCATTTTTCAGAGGATACGATATCGATGGCATATTACGCTGAGCGCTCGATAAAAGGATTCCCACCTTATTTCCAAACTGTCCAAAGAACCTCACACGGTCAAAGAAACCTCGAAAGCCGCGGCGGAAGAGAGAACCTCCTGTGTGCCGCAGTAGTTTGTGCAAATTTTGCTGCATGTCCAAGATATACACTGGGTGGTTTACTATCATGCACCAAGATTTGAAGATATGTAAATGTCACGTAGCTGTACAGCACCAAGGTAATGTTGTCTGCCGTCGCTTGGAGATACTCAGATTATTTTTTTCCGCTTAATTACACAATTATTTTCATAATTGATTAATCAACTCTTTTTTGCTACAATTGGATAAAAAGTGTGAACGAGAGAATTGTACAGCAGCATGGAAAACTCCCAATATAACTTTCTGTTGCTCAATACGGGATACAGAAAACTGTTTTCAGAGCGTGAACGAAACCCGCGAATACAGTAATATTGCCGCGCGACTGGCCGCTCAAGGCACTTTGCGTGTATTCGTGAGCTTCTTTCATGCTCGGAAAAACACTTCTACGTAGCGCATATTGAGCAATACAAAGCTGTATCGGGAGTCTTTCATGATGCTCTACAATTTTCTCATTGACACTTTTAATCTAATTATAATAATTGAGAAGTTGATCAATAAATAAGACTGATTATCTAATTAGGCGGAATGTAAAAAATAATTGAGTATCTCCAAGGGACGGCAACAACATTACTATGGTTCTGTCCAGCTACGTGTCCAGCTACGTGACAGGTTTTCATCAGTAAACTGTGGTAGTGATGCTCTAATTCAAGATAGACGCCTGCTTTCGTCCCGCCTAATAAATTGCCATTTGAAAGAGTTTTTACATAGCTGATGTGCATTCTCATCTTAAGTTCTAGCCATGAACAGCCACTTTGCTCTAGTGCATTGCATATCGCAAGCTTGCGCCGTTTCATTTCTTAATTTATATCGCGGCCACATTGAATTCGCGCAACGATGTTTGAACGGTTTTCTGAGTGTGAATGGAAGCAGCGATAAGCATGAAATACATTTTCTGGTGCAGTCACTATTTTCTTCTGATCGAGGGGTAGCACATGGGCTAACACTTTCATTTTTTTATGCTTGGATGAACGGCTAGACCGGACGAAACAAATTGTGTGCGCGAGGGTAACTTCAGTGGGCTTTGTGTGCTGCCAAATTGATCCGTGTTCACGTCATCCACACCCTGCACAAGGCACCTTCATGTTAGCAAAGCCTGGTACACTTATCAGTTTAATGTGAAATAACGATTTTTTTTCGCGCTTTGAGATTTACTCACTTCGCTATGAACGAAAATTTTGCGGAGGCAGAGGAATGCCAAGCCGCCGGCGCCGCTAAGCTGGGACCGCTGGCCGCGGCGCCATCTATCTGCTCGCAGCAGAGCTACTCGGTGAGCCCGCGCGCGGCTGAACAGAATCTGGACGCTCTCTCGCGCGCAGTGTCAACACTTAAATATTCTTCCACCGTGCTTTCTTGCCACGGATTACGCTCGGCGCCAGCGGGTGCGGGAGCTCGCCCGAGAGCACCGTCGCCGGGCGAATTCCGGAATTAAGAGCGAAACGGCAGCGACGGGAGGCTAATCCGGAGCTACGCAAGAAGTAAACGCAAGTCAAGCATATTTGGAAGAAACCGAACCTTGATTTGTACCAGCAAGAGGCAAGACAAATACGCAAGCGCCGAGCGATCCCTTTGACCGACGGTGCAAGAGATTCCCTCCACCGTGAATCACCGGGGAAATATGTAATGTAATGTTCAGCAGTAACAGTCAAACATCACCCGTAATCACACGAAAACCCCTAGAAAACAAACAATCACAGAAACTCACGCACAATCACAGAAACCCACAGATAATCACAGGAAATCACACAAAATCACAGAGACACACAAGAGAACCACAGCTGCGCTGTTTCAGCAGATTTCATACTGGGTGTAGCTGGGTTTACTTTTTTTTCTGGAACACGTAAATTCTTTCTCCATTAAGTTCATGGAATTTGGGGATAGTAACCACAACGATGTTTGAGCTGACCCACATTGCATGTCGTGCAGCTGCTGGCATGCACCATCGCTTGTCCTACAAGCTTTCAATGCAACACCCACACGTATGGCCGGTGTAACGGCACCACAAGAAAAAAGAGTTCTATACATTTGAAACAGCAAATTTTCGTTTTATATGACTTGACCAGCCCGATGACAAGTTATTATAACTATATTTCAGCCCCAACTCACAGCAATGCTTCTCATCTTTGATACATATTTCCTGTATATCATCGCAAGAGTAATTCTTCCCAGTCAAATAAATACAATCGTTATCTAAGGCATCTTGCGCCGCGAATGTACGAACAGTTCACAGCCCAGTGTGGCTGATGCCACGGTACATCCAACCATGTAAACGCCAAAGAACAAGAAAATGCTGCTTGATGTTTCTTCAGTTTCTTCCGTTTCGATGGGACGATATATCTTTTTACGGTGAGGATGAACAAGTCCAGTTTCAGTGATGGCGGAGAGCAACCAGCTGTGGTGATACCTTCAACGAAAAAAAAAAGCCTACACTTCAAAAATTTATAAAAACAAAGCAATCAATGCTGCGCAACGACAGAGGCATCCTTCAAGAGAAAACAAGAGTATGGACAAAATGTATCCCATAATCATGCCCCATTGGCTTTATCGACTTGATTGTACCGAAACAATTAAAAAAAGCTATTCCGTTTATTTACATATATACTTTTTCTAGCCTCATGGCTTGAGTATGAGGAGCAAGGTGCAAATACAGAAAATTTTGTTAATGGCTGAGTGGAAGCTTTTTCTGATTTCAAGAACGTTGTATCTGCGCATCCCTTACCGTGTACCGGGTCCAGCCCCTTTAAAGACAGTGCCTCGCGCACCCACATCCAGGCATTTTCAAGGAGGTGGCAACGCACCCTTTAGAAAACTCGCATAGGCGGCGGTGCCAGATTTCTTTCTAGGCAATATTGTAAGAAACTCTCGGGCCTAAGGAACAAAACTCATGTCGGCTGTCATCATATCCACGAGCGCGCGCATATCGGATTCTACGGGTGGTGAAGCGCTGACACCACGGAAAATGGTCCCACAGCGGTCAAGCATACCTAGTCATCGTAGCGTGGCTCGTCCCATGTGCCGAAAGACAGCCTCCACCACAACAACAAGCTACAAATTCTGGCCTAGACGAGTACTTGTCGCACACTCGTGTCGAGCAAGTTCCGCGCATTCTGCAACTGAAAGTTCGGCCAAAACGTCGTAAAGAAATAAAAAGTCGACTCCTAATAAACGCGCTGAACTAAATATTGTCTGCTCTAATAAACGCTCTGTTGTATATATATATATATATATATATACGCGTTCTGAAAGCACGCCGTCGCTTCGCAACACCATAAAGCTTTCTGTCGTACAGAACTATCGTTTCAATTTAGTCTTTTCTAGCAGGCTTTCGAAATATTGCCTCAAGAGCCATTTCTGTGCCACCGGCAATAACACACTTATTCTCTGTAGCTGCTAGTTTTTAAAACTACCTTCTTACCTTTGAGGGTTCGTGTCCAGAATGAGCGACATAATGGGCATCAATCCTATGCGGTTTCCAGGTACCAGGTTCCATTGTGCGGCCACATAAATGTCGTCTTCGGTACAGATAGAAAGCGCTACATGAGTTCCGCGATGTGATTGTTCGTAACATTCAGAGGCCCAATTCAATGAGGAACATATCCCCACGCACTCGGAAAGAGCTTCCACAATCAACTCGTTCTCGGGAACTGCTTCACCATATGGCCTATGCACTGCACTCACACCCTTCCAATATGCAGTAATGCACAGACTGACTTTTCCTTCCTTTACTCGCTGAGTAAGAGTCACCAAATCAGCAACGCCACTGTAGGTGACAGGAATGCACTGAATGGCGATCAGTGTGGTCTGCACGTAATTACCCAGAAAGAACGTCCCTACCATCCATAAAACAAGCACCACATTACGGAAACCTCCGTCATTCAGGACTGATCCTGGTGGGCTTCTACCAAGAAGCGTAGCTACCATGAATACGATTACACGAAGCGTGTTGAAACGTCGATGAGCAAAGAATAGGCGCTTACTGTACGATAGGTTCAGAACAACGAATGCTGCGAGACATCCCAGAAGAAGGAATAGATAGAGATATGATGCAGTAGAATCAATCAGTGAGAACTGCACTCCGCTGGTAGGTGAACTAAATATACAGAGTTCACCTGGAGGTTGCTGTGCTCTCATGAAGAATAAGGAGAAATGCGTAATCACAGCGGGATAATCAAGGAGGAATACGTCCGCACCTCGGCTTGCAATCAGTAAGCGTGAGTTTCCAGATTCCGCAAAATCTATCGAGACATTCTTCGTCCGGTAAGCTTCTAAGAGAGCTAGCGATTGCGGACGAATCTGGGGTCTTTTGCTGGTAGGATTACCAGAACGAAATTCATCGAAATGCCTTGTGAAGACATCTGATGTCATACCAAATATAATTTTCTCAGGCCATTCAAGAAAGCCATGCGGAGAGTTGTCACCATAGAACAAAGACGACACTGCTGCTACCGAAAGTCTGACATCGCAACCCTTGTATCTGTCGCTCGGGACATTGAAGCCGTCTTTACGGACGATGATCAGCTGACAAAGGTGCGCCTTGAAATCTTGCAGTATGAGCTCGGTTGAATCTGATGAAACGAAAAATAGCACATGATGACTCTCTGCCACGCCGGAAAGCGTTTTTCTCATTAGCGCACTGTGATTGAAATACCACGGAATAAAAACGAGTCTTTTTATTTTCATTACGTCTACCTCCTGCGCAGCGGAGAAACGCAGTTCGGTTTCGAATTCTTCGTTAAGTGCTTTTGAAGTTCCTTCAAGTAGTTTCACCACAACGGGTGACGAAGAGGCGTACAAGTGCAAGTGTCACCTGAAGTTTGGAGGATATATCACAATACGAATAGCGTCCGATGAATTCGAAGCAGCAAGAGCAGATAACATGGTGGAGTGTAATCTCGTCGCGTCGCCCAGTGAATATTTGAAGACAACAAGAAAGAAGAACACTCTCATGCCGAATAGATTTAGCACGTTACGAAGAAGTGTTTCAAGCATATACCTCGCGTCGTCTTATACGTTGACTCTCCTTATATGACTGTAACCTCGCTCAATAGCCAACCACTTGAATGCAGTGAACGATTCTATAAAGTTTTCACTTCATAAAACACATATGAACGAACGAGTATGAAAAGAGCGGGTATTCTGCAATAGTAACAGTTTTCAAGTGGCTTCAGCGATCAACATGAAATATGATACTGAAGAAAAATCTTATTTTTGTCCATACGCATCCGTATTCTCCTCCGCTATCAATACTGAAGAAATCAATTCAGAATGATATTGTGAGTGCAGGCAGTAAAAAATAATGTCACAGACTTTTCTAAGCAGAGAGAAAACACTGTGGAAGGTAACAGTTTCGCCTTTATCATAACAGTTAAAAAAAGTTACTGAAATGCAACTTCATAGCAGGAAATAAGCACACAAAGCAATCATTCGGCAACCTTCAACAATACAGGCCTTTCGACTTCCTTAGCTTGATTTTACTGTTGTAGCGCGCTGAGCGCAGACGAAACGATACTGGCCTCTCTGGATGTCTTGTGAAAGGTTATGAAGTCTGCAATAACAGGAGCAGTGCAAGTTACTTGTCCTTAAGCGCAAATGTCTTTAGAGGTATATCGGTTGAGTTCACGCGTTTAAATATGCCCAGGTCCGAGAAAACGCTTCGTAAAGCGCTGCTTCCCTTAAGTCCCTGTGAAAATAGCGGAGAACTAAATAGTTCGCAAACAATAACTTCACAACTCCTCTTCCGTCTCTGACATAAGTATTAGCTCACCGTTTCATCACTGCGCCATTAATAATAGTAAATCCTGTGAGTGGACGGAAAACATAACGTTCAATAAAATACCAGCACTTTTCTCTTATGAAAAAAAATCGAGTGTAAGAAAGCACTATCCTCTAAACCAGTTCAACTTCTTCGTTCATTAACGTTACTGCAATACTGCAACTTCGCCTTCTCCGTAAAACACTGCCTAAGCAAATGGAAGAAAAGCGTGCAATTTATCGACCGCGCGTAGAAGTCAGCATGGCAGAAAAATGCTTAAAGCTGAAATAAAGAAATCAATCCTCTTGCCCCTAGCCTTTTATTTTCAAACGGCTGCCTTCAGTGACAAAACATCGGCTCTTGTTCTTGGCTGGCACTCCCCCTAACAAAGCACTCAGTCGTCCATAAAACTTAGTGAGCACGAGTAAATCTCTCGTTTCCAGTAGCGTAAACAAAAAGAACTATTTTAACGAAATGTGTATTAGTAATGGAAAATGCACTCCTTAATAGTTTCCACAGCAACGTGGGAAGCTTTGATGTCATAAATGTGCGCCCCACTAACAAAGAATCAAAACATATGAACGCAGCTTAATAGTGAGTAAATAAAGAGTAGCTTAAAACAGGTTTTCTCTCTCCCCTTCACGACCTACTTCAAGGGCGATCTGTCCCCTTTGTCACGTGTATTTATAAAAGACGCGCCGACACTATGTCAGTGCCGAAAGACATGCTCGCTCTATATTCTTGTCTAAAAGCATCGTCAGCTTTCGTTTATTACGACTATGCGCTCTTTGGCTACCGGTTTTTGCTGCCGTAACGCATTGCAACACACACCACATCAGATGAAATTAATTTATTCAGCTTAGACAGGGAAGCATTATAGCGATAACGATTATAATGACAATCCAGGCGCGCTCTCGCATTCGACACCGCTGTTGGCGCCGTCTACGTCATGCGGTCCTCGTACGGACGGTGGTGGTGGTGGTGGTGAAAAACATTTATTTGCTGTATTTACAAGTGAGAGATATGGACGGCCTTAAGGGCCGACCCTTTACAAACTCTAGGAGGAGTCCCTAGTCCGGGACCCCTGTGGCTTCCGCAGCGGCGCGTGATCTCTGGCCCTCCAATTAAGGTCGAGCAGCCGAGCAGGGCAGCCTCCCAGCTCTCTCGAGTAGGGGGGCAAGTGGAGGGCATTGGCGGGACCGCCGGGTTTGAGGTACATGCCCACACCGTGTGGAAAGGATCCGCGAACGGACGATCACACTGCGGGCATTCCCCGGAGAAGGCCGGATTGAAATGCTTAAGTATCGCAGGGCACAATATTGTGTTGGTGTATAGACGTAAGAGCCAGCGCTCCTCCGTCTTAGTCAGGCCCGGTGCCGGTGGCGGAAATCGGGGCCTATTCGTTTTGTACATATCCGTGATGTCTCGAAAGGAAGTTACCGGATTACGTTCTGGAACGTCAGGCGATAGAGGGCGAGGCGGGTCCCGGGAATTAAGCGCTCGGGCTGAGGCATCGGCAGCCTCGTTACCACCTAGCCCTGCGTGGGCCGGAGTCCAGATGACGACACGTGGATTTGTGTGGTCTAAATATTCACAGCGCTTGAGGATACGAGCGGCGCAAATAGTGATGCGACTTTTAGTAAGATTTTGACAGCGCACTCCGCGAATCGGTGATGATAATCCGAGATGCGGGGTCCGCAGCGGCGAGGGCTATGGCGACTTCCTCCGCGTGAGTAATGTCCAGCGCCCGAAAGGTGAGCCCTTGAATGGGTACGTTTTGATGGACTACGGCTGCCGTGTACCACCCGCCGTGGTGAGGGCCGGACGCGTCCGTGTAGAAGACTCCAGGGCGGGACCCATACCAGTCCCTGCAAGGCGGTAGCCCGCGCAGTTCGCCTGCCTTCGTAAGTCCCCCTAGCCATGTTGTAGGGCAGAGGCTGGATGGTCAAAGCACCACGTCAGTCCTCAGAGATTGTAGTTCGCTCTTCTGTCTGATAGGTGTAAGAGATATGGAGACGGTGTAAGAGGTTTCTCCCAGCGTGTGACTTAGTACGTCGCAGGTACTGGTTGTTGAGATAGGCCTCTTTGAGCTCCCCATACGTGTTGGTCATGCCCAAGTCTGCAAGACGCTGGTTAGACGTCGAGATCGGGAGGTCGAGGGCGCGTTTGTAAATTTTGCGGAGAATACATGCTAGCATGTTCTCATCGCACTTGCGCAAACGCAGGTAGGGTGTCGAATAGAGGATTCGACTGGTCGCGAAAGCGTTGGCTATGCGCAGAGCATCTTGACTCATAAGACCCCCCCCCCCCCGCTTGTTCGAGACCCGGCGGACCATGCGGCCCACCTGATCCCCGACCGTACGTAACTTGCGCAGGGTTTTATCGACTTTTCGACTCTTGTGTATGAAGAGCCCCAGGATGCGGATTTCGTCGCGTTCCGGGATAGGCCCGGTATGCAGTGAGAGTACAATTTGAGTTGTGTCTGTTGGTTTGGGGCGAAGATGCATGTACTCTGATTTTCTCTATTATGTACATGCTGTATTGCCCCCCTTACACAATGTCCCACGAGGGCGCTGTAAGGTACTCATAAATAAATAGTAGGCGAGCATTCGAGAGCGCAACGTCGGGCGTAAGTCATCCACGACAGATGCTGCTTGTTGCAGGCAGGCCTCAATACTACCAAGGGAACCCTGGGTTGCCCACAGCGTGATGTCGTCGGCGTACAGAGCGTGCTGCACTCCTGGGATATCCTTTAGTAATGGAGGGAGTTTAGTCATGGCGAGATTGAACAGGAGAGGAGAGAGGACCGCTGCTTGTCGTGTTCCTCGTGTACCCAGAGGGTACGGGCCATGCTCCTTGTCTTGAATACGGAGGTACGCCTGCCGTTCGATCAGGAACTGACGGACGTACCTGAAAGCATTATGGCCGCAGTCCGTTTGGAACAGGTGGGAGAGAATGATGTCGTGAGTGACGTTATCGAAGGCTCCCTTGAGATCTAAGGCGAGGACTACCTTGTCGTCACTGGGATGTTCGATCGGTTCTATAACGTCACAATGGAGTTGCAGGAGGATGTCCTGAGCAGGGCGATGTGGACGAAAGCCGTACATAGTGTCGGCAAAGGTGTGGCGGGCCTCGAGGTAATCGGAGAGCCTATCTCTAACCATTGTTTCCATAAGCTTCCCCACACACGAGGTTAAGGAAGTGGGTCAGAGATTTTCGATGTTTATGAGCTTTCCCGGTTTGGGAATGAAAGTGACTAAGGCAGTTTTCCAATCAATCGGTAGTGGCTCGCGCCCCTCCCAGATTTGATTCAAGTAGTCGAGGAGGTGAAGGTATGCTGGGTCTGGGAGGTTGGCCTAGAAGCTTAACAGTCACTCGATCCCGACCCGGCGCCGTTCCTCGCTTCATTTTGGACAGGGCCGCCTTCAGATCGTGGAGTTGAAAACAACGATCGAAATATGCGTTCTAAGAGCCTGCATAGGAGTACGCCAGTCCGAGTGGGTCCTGTTGGCTGCAGAGATATCTATCTCTAAGAGCCCGCGCTAGTTTGTCCAAGTCGCCCGCATAGGCGTGAGACGCGCGTTGAAGATGCTTTTGCGTTTCTGTGCGCATTTGACTAGGGTCGATGAGGGCCCTGAAGAGACGCCACGTGTTGCGGTTTGACATCTGCTTGGCGGCAGTGTTACAGCTTTCTACCCAATTAGAGTCGGCGAGCTGGGCCGCGTACTCGTCTGCTTCCTGGGTGAGGGCTGCGATGCGGATTTTGAGCTGACGATTATGCTTTTGTCGGCGCCATCGGAGATGCAGATGGTTATCCACCGCCGGCGTGGCCTCTGAGAGCTGAACCGTCTGATCGGTTTGATGAAGTGACGTCACGAGGTGTTGAGACCAAGTGGCGTAGCCCTGGTGAGCTATGGAAGTAGTATTCGTGTATTCCGAACGGAATTTGGTCCAGTCCGGAAGTTTCGCTTGGTGGTGGGGACGGGTAAGGGGGTGCGTTCGGATTCTGATGAGAAGAATGCAATGGTCACTGCCGAGGGTTTCCTCGGTATTGAGCCACTCTGCATGTCTGATGTTCTTGGTGAGTGTGAGATCGGGACATGTGTCTCGAGTCACGGAGTTACCAATGCGGGTCGGGTGTGCAGGGTCCGTTTGGATGGTGAGGCCCATGGTGGAAATACGTTCCGCCAGTTTCCTACCACGTCGTTCCTCCTTACGGTAACCCCAGTGGGGACTAGGAGCATTAAAATCGCCTACTATGACGAGCGGCTCCCTGCCTGCGACTGTTAGGGCTTTGCTAAAACTTAGCAATAAAACTTAGATTTAGATATCCTTTTCAGTTTGGGGCGGCTGGTGCTGAAAGCGTGTTTGGGCAACTAGGCAACTATCATGCCCGGGATGTGGTCGACAACGGTTTGGAAGGCGGCGGGCAATCGGTCCTCAATCGTGGTCACTATGGATGCCACATGGGCCGCTAAGCTGCTAACACGCGCCTCAATCGGGGCGAGGAGTGGTGTGGTGTCCCTGTATTCAGAGGGGGCACTATCCATCGCCTCAGGTGCCTGCCCAGACTGGTGTCGGGTTAAGCTGAGGGCAAGCGGTTCGTGAGCGCCTCCACCGCCTGCGTTAACGAGGCAACCTGGGCCTGTAACTGACGGATTGCAACTTGTTCCCGGGTGGGAGTGGAAGGGGTCGACGGCTTGGGGTTAGGGATCATGGATGGTGGGGGCGGAGAGGCTGCCCCGCCCGAGCCACTCACCTGGGGTCCTTGCCGGACGCGGGTGGCCCACGAGAGATCCCCCTTGGCAGTAGGTTTGGGTTCAGGTGACGGCGGGTGCGGTTTGGGTGAGGCTGGCGAAACCTGCCTCGTAGTGGACTTCCTGGTTGGCGGTCCATCCGGAGTTTGGCCTCGCAGGGAAGGCCCGATGGCCCCCGCGTCAGGGTGCGGGGGTGGGCCGGGTAGGGTTGGTGGCAGGGGGCTGAGGCCTCTGCGGCGAAGCCGGAGGGCCCCTCTTCCTCGGTTTCCGTGGGCGTCAACATTTTCGCTTCTTGGGGCCGGCTTGGCCCTCTGGTGGAGGAGTGGGTGATTTGGGTGGCGGCGTCCTGTAGCGCTCCTTACAGCACCGGTCTGCGGTGACGTGGGGTCCGGCACATAGAGCGCACCTGGGCGTACACTCGTGAGGGACGCGGGCGCCATCCGTGAGCGGCACCGCTTTTCCGCAGATGCCGCAGAGGTCTGGTTTGGGGAAGGGGCAGCTGTCGGGCCGATGCCCAACGGAACCGCACCGACCGCAGGCTGGTACAGTTTTCTTGTACGGCTGCACCGGGATCAGCAGGGCGTCGTAAGAGACGTACCTGGGCTGCGTGACTGCGTGACTTGCCGGAAAAGTGAGACGCACCTTATTGGAGGTGCCGAATCGCCGGACGTGTAAGATTTCGCCTTCAGGCCAGTAGAGGCTTTCACAAAGAGTGGCTTCGGTGTCGGAGCTGCGCACCGTCACTACTCCATAACAGGAGTCTTGAGTGTCCGCACGCAAGTACCCGAACAGGGGCACTGGTCCGACGGGATAGGGAACCGCAAATTCACCGATAAGTTTGTCCGCTCTTTGCGGGTTCGAAGTGTAAGTCAAAATGAGATTTTGTTCCCGCACTATCACAACTGTGACCAGCCGAGTCGCGGTCGCTCCAAGGTGGGCGATGAGCGCGCGACCAGCCCCGTTCTCAGGGAAAACGGTGGCGAGGGATAACTGTGTCCGGGGTTTGAGTACAATGACGAAGTCTGTTGCTTTTGGCTTCGGTAGGGGTTGAGGTTGCCACAGTGGCCGCTTCTTCCCTTGCTGCGGGCCCGCGGAGCGCGGCGCAGGCGGCGCGAAAGTTGGGGAGCAGGTACGAGCTTCGGCGTCAGCAGCTGCGTCCGGGGACGCCGCGTTGGTGGAAGCCGCCGATACTGCGTTGCTCGCTTGCTCTCGGCGAGCGACCGCGGCAGCGAGCGCGGTGCTCTGGAAGGGTTGGGGCAGCTCCGGTCCGCTGTCCGAGGACGGGACGGTGGTCCACATCATGCTGTGAGGGTCATATCCAACTTGAGCGTCCGCCACGATTGCGGTCGCGGTGCGGGGCCGACCGCCCGTTTTGCTGGGAGGTGCCATAGCCGTTAGGCCTAGCGGCGTCACCTCCGGCGTCGAGACGTAGATCGCCCGTAAAAGACGTAGAAGTGGGCCACTTGCCGGAATAAGGTATCCAGATGAACCGGATCACATTCCGGTGACGGTGGTGAGATTTCCGTGGGGGTCCGAAGAGGTAGTCCGGGTTTGCGATCGAAAATCGACGGAGCCGGTGTGCTGCACGACCGATCTGGTCGCGCAGCTCGCAGCGTCCTCGTACTGACGGAGCGTACGTGGCACGCGCATGGCTGGTTCGAATGCCGCCAGAGACGCCAGAGACGAGCTGTGTGTTTCCCTGCAAAAGCGGCGAAGCCAAGTGAATGATCGATAACGCTTTGCCAAATCTCAGCTCGAACAAGTCCAGCAGTTTCCACTAGTTTCCACTGCTGCATGATCGTTACGTGCAGATATATGTATGATCGTTCTATACTGCGTGACTGGGTGCATAGACGTTTCACACCTGTAACGCTGCTGTCAGCATTCTTCATTGCGCCATCGTTGTGACGCGCCTTGTCCCTGCTGTGTCTCGCATGCTACGTTGGGCCACGTGGCTTTCGCGCATTGTTTTAATGTCGTAAGGGGAGATGGAGAGCAACGATAAGCCTTGCAATCGCTTGCATTGCTTCGCCTTCTACTGAAACGCTTGTTCTTTTTATTATTAGAGGTGGTTTGGGGGCCCGTAATGTTTGAGACACAATGCAAATGAATAATTCCCGCTGCTTATGTCGAATGACTTGCAATTTCATAGCACTTCATTTGTTGAAGGGTCACCTGAAATCCCCCCGACACTTACTTCAGTTACCTAATGAGTGGTGCACAGCCCTAAACCTCAGTGAAGGCATGTGAATCTCATTCTCTCCATGCACACAATTGCCCGCTATAAAATCAACTCAGCTGATTTCGAAACCACGTCATGTTATAGATACATCAGAGTACGTACATGTCACACCTTCGCTATTTTGGACACCAGAAATTGAAACCACCATCGCTAATGCTTCCCGCACCCTTGGCCATCTTCAGCGCAATTTAAAAAAAGAACACCATCTCCATGGCTAGGACCCGGCATTTCTTCCTGGCATAACGTCGCAGAAAACAATTGTGGCCGATCCCGGCAGTAGTGCGAGGTACAGCAATGGTAGATACCCCCGTAAGCAAGCAAAAATGCAATCGCTTATACCCCTGTATGACAGAGGCTAAAAACACTCAGCAAAGTGAAGCGAGCAAGGCATGCATTGCTTGGAATCACGCATACACAACAAACGTTTCAATAAAGAACACGCTCAAAACAGGTATCCGTTCCACATAATTGATGATAAGGCACTTCTGATAGCAATATGCGATGTACGTAGTGTTTCCCAGGTATGTTTCCAGGTAAAGATTATACTTTTGCGCTAGCTGCCGCGGCGACGGCGATCGAGAATGGTGTTCTCTCGCAGGATGTCTTTGAACCCTGTGAGGATGAACGAGCCCGGTTTCAGAGACAAGCGATACGAGCCATGTACGGTGAGCCCTGCATTGGACACAAACAAAAAAGTCGCAGTTTCGCCCCGAAGGCAAAGCATCTACTGTGATATCAAATTAGTAGACAGCTATACAAAATAAGGATAGTAGTTTTAACGGCCGTATAAACTGGAAAACTTAGGCAAACTAACTAAATTAACAAGCATGGTGTCACGCGCGCACAAGGAAACATCAACGCATTTCACTCGATGACCGCGGAAACTCTGGCAAAACAATGGAGTGATTCAGCGCTGCAGCAGCAGCGAGCGATTTGAACTTCATTCCGGCACTCGCATCAGCGCGATCTTAGCCGCGAGAACACAGGGAGGGCGGCCTCTCCCTGCGTCACAGATGTCTTCCAAGATACAGCCGCCCGGGCGGAAATGCGCGGCGTAGTACGCGGCTTCACCCCTCCATACCTCCACCCGGAGCGTTGTGCGTGACTATAGAATTCTGCGCTCTTCCTTCCAGCCCTTGCGTGCGGGAGGCGCGATTGCCGGCTCACCGTCGCAAGCTTTCACTCGCACATGCAGCGTACGGCGCTGCGACGATCTTATAGCCCGTGGACTTTAAGCGGAACCTCACGGCGACAACGATGGCGACGGCAGAAATGCGGCTGGAGTGTCAATATAATTGCAATCGCAATAAAACTTTACTCGCGTATTATTGTAGTGTCCAAATATATGTCATCGCAATAACACGCGAGTAAATTTTATTGCGATAGCAATTATATGGATACTCGAAACGGATTTCTGCCATCGTTGCCGTTGTCGTCGACATCGCCGTGAGGTTCCGTATAACGTCCAAGAGTGATAAAAGTGTCGCAGCGCGCTGTGCGCTCTATGCGCGAGTGAAAGCGCGTGAGGGACGTGCACTTTCACTGAGAGCGAACGCATGGCGGAGAGCAAACGCGACGTCTTTCGCCGTGTGAAAGGCCGTGGGGTTGCGATGAGAGCGGGGAGGCGACGTTTAGCTGCGGCACCAAATGCGTATTTTGCAACCGGGCGCAAGCGCAACTGGCGACTCAATCATCCACGCGAAAGGATGAAAGCGAGAAGGCAACGCGGGAGGGAGGGGGTGCGGCTTCTACTCTTCTAGCAACTCCGTACTTGTACTTTAATAAGTAATAAATACTTTAATAAAACAATAAATTGTCAACTCAAGGACAACAAAACCTTCTTTATTAAGACTGAAGCCTGAGACCGCTCATGGAAGAAACTTTGACTGGCCGGCGTTATAGCACCAAAGTTCAATAGTACCAAAATTAAATACCACCAAAATTCATAGTACCACCCACGGTAACCGGTGGGACTCGATTACACGACATTCAGTCGGAGTCGAACCCACGACCTATTGTGGTAATTAAGACAAAGTTAATTAGGGCACTCAAACCCACCACTTTGTGGCAGTCGAACCCTCGACCTTTTGTGCAACCAAAATTGATGGTGCTACCACTGATTGTCAAACCGACGACTTTAGTGGTAATTGTGGCGAGGATAATGAATGCACAGTTACTTAACATAGCATTAATTAAGGCACACGAACCCTCCATCTTTGGTGGGAGTCCAACCCACGACCTTTGGTGTTAATTAGAAGAGCGTTAATTAATGCACAATTCATTAATATAGAGTTTATTAAGGTACTCCAACCTATGGCCTTTGGTGGGAGTCGAACCAACTGGCTTTGGTCATAATTAGAGGGAAGTTAAGGGACAGTTAACAAAGATAGGGTCAATTAAGGCACTCGAACCCAGGACCTTTGTGGGAGTCGAACCCACCATATCGGTGATATTTAGGGCGAAGTTAATTAAGGCGCAATTAATTAGGATAGAGTAATTAGGGCACTCGAGATCTCGCCTTTGGTGGGAGTCAAACCCCCGATGTTTGGCGTTACCTAGGGCGAAGTTAATTAAAGCACAGTTAAGAAAACGCAGTGTCTTAAGGCACTGGAACGCTTGACGTTCGGTGCGAGCAAAGAAGTAATAGAAGTAACAGCGCATTAGAATGAAATGCCAAGTAATGTAATTATTGCCGCGTGAGTGCGCAGGCTTTCAGCTTCATCCTCTTTAGCTTATGCTTATAAGTGACTGTGACTTTTCATGCACCATTATTACTATAACTTACTGTAGAAATGGCATACATCCTGTTTCTAATTACCAGGGCTTCTGCTTTCAACAGCATTTCCTAAATGCATGGTTAATTTCTACAGCCTCATAGAACTAACGTAATATTGCGCACAGAGTTTGTGTTTTAGATGCTTTGAAAGAGGCATTCATATAGCTGTACTTCTATTGGAAAGTTATATTCAGTTTATTTAATTGATATACGGGTAACATATTGTTTTCCCCAGTGCTTCGATGCTCAGTTCAATATGGGGGTCCCAGACAATGGATGTGTATTCAAGCATGGGCCTTATAATGGATGAATAGGCTAATAATTTGACATAAATTGGCGTGTGTTTTAAACTAGTGTGTGTTTGTGCGAATGTGCAGATGTTCGAAATATGAGAGTTCCAACTGAGTCTGTTAGTTATCATGACGCAGAGGTATTTGTAATGGGTACCCTCTATCAGCTGCTATGATGGAAGACTATATGGAAAAAAATGACACGTTTTTTTCTTTGTACTCATACTCATAAATCCATTTTATTCGACTTTAGGTGCTATTTCCCAGGCTTGGCACCACGTATGTATGTTGCGAAGGCTAGTATTCAGCAAAACTGGATCATCGCGACTTTTAATTTCATTAAACAGTAAGCAGGCATCTGTAAAAATCTAATCTGAACTGATTTGTTAATTACGTCCACAATTTCATTAATGTATATTGGAAACAATAGTGGGCGGAGTACGCTTCCTTGTGAGACTCCAGAATAACAGGCAAATGTCGTGAACAGTGCTTGTCAATACTAAGAAACTGTGTTCGGCTAGTAAGTTATGCGGGATTTCAAGCAACTATGAAGTACTCTAGTCCTACGTTTTTTAGCTTTAAAATTAGTTCTGCATAACTAACGAGATCGAATGCCATTTTAAAGTCTAATGAAATTACGCCTATCTGGCCCGACTTATCTAGAATAGAGTCAAAGTTATAGACAATGATGGTTAGTTTAGTTACTGTTGAAAACCCTTCCAAAAACCATGTTCAAAGGGAAAGTGTACATTTTTATGATTGAGAAACTGGGTATGTAGTTTGCGACAACGTGTTGAAGAAGCTTCTTACAGTAAAACGAAGTTAAAGAAATTGGCCTATAATTTGTTCCTAATGCAGAGTCATCCTTTTTAAGCACCGGTACAATTCGTGCCGTTCTCCAATCCTCAAGAATGACAGCTGTCATCAATGACTTCTGAGAAATACGGACGAGATATTGAGCCAGCGTATCAGCATATCGGCGAAGAAAAATGTTCGGTATGTTGTCCGGTCCGAATCATGATTTTGCCTTGAGGTTTATTGATATTGATAGAACACCGGATAATGAAACAATATTGGTTTCAGTATAACTGTCATGTATCTGGCTTACATGTTTAAATGGGTTAGAAAAGACGCTATGAAAATAGGTATTCTTCTCTGCAATTACTTGTTTATCAATGGCGACTACGCCAGCCTGAAAAATGCGATCGATTGATTGCTTGCTTTTGGAAAGAAATTGCCAAAGTTCTTAGTGGAGAGCTACGAACGAAGCTAGGCGGTGTGTGGTTAAAGTAGTTCTGCTTCGCGCTAATGATAGCTTAGTTCAGCATCATTCGAGCCATTTTCACTCTGGTCAGGTTGACGCTTCGTCGTTTCAATCTCTTCATTTTTCTCCTAAGGCGCAATGCCTGTCGTCTATTGAAGGTGTTTTTGTGGCATATTTCATTAGTGTTATTTGGTATAAAGTTATCAAGGCAGTGTTTTCACAAAGATTTAAACGTTTTCCAAAGTTCATTAGCATCATCTCCTTGAATGTTATTGAGGTGTAAGTCAAGAAATTCAAACACAGTTTCGTCATTTACCCCACAAAGAATTCTTGGTCGTTATTGAAGCAACGGGCTGTTTTGGCACCTCAAGAGAAATTGAAAAAAGAACCATTGCATGATCGTACAGACCAGGCTCTAGGCTCACCGAGTAATCTTCAACAGATCGGCTACAAAAATAAGATCAAGCGTAGAAGCAAAGTCGCCTTGAATAAGCGCTGGGCAGGCTAAACACTTGTTGGACGTCAGAATTACGCATTATTCCAGTCAGGTATCCGACATGCGCACTCGCTTATAAGCTAGAAAGCGGCTGATTCGAGTCAATACCTGCTAGATTAAAGTCCCTAGCCAAGATAACTTTTCCATTATTAAACGAAATCACATGTTCACATAGTTGACGCAAGAATTCTGGAGATGAATGAGGTGCGCGATATACAGCAAGCAACACAAAAGATCGCTGCCAATATGACAGCTTAAGTGTGACGTACTCACAGTTGTTGATCTGGCGGGTTAAAAAGCAGATGCAGCATTTTTTACCATTACAGCAACTCCCTCTCCACGGGACGGTCTATCACGACGGAATGCTTTATAAGAAGGCGGAAAGACGTCTGCGTCATATATATATATATATATATATCATTGCGCAACCAATCTTACATAATTACCAATATGTGGGCGATATGGCTTATAAGAATTGCTTCAAGTTGTATAGTTTTGTTCAAGATGCTACGCAACTGTTGATAATTCGTAATTCCTTACTACAGGTTTGTTGACATCATTCTTTGTCAGTTCTCCCTTGTTGATTGTGCAATTTGATTCTCGAGTTGCTGTTTTCATCCAATCAAAAGGGCTCACCGTGGATGCTCAGCTTACCATACACAAGAAAAACTTACTCATCCTGATGCTTTTCATTTCTTGCAGTAGTCCAGAGGAGTTTCCTTTTCTTTAGTGTATCTGGCGAGTTGGTTGGTAACAACTTTATTGACGGTCCTGCAGAGCTATGCCGAACGTGCTGTTTTTTGCTGTAATCCTGGAAATATATTATTACTGGCATTATTTTATCAGGTTTTCCGACACGGTGAATTCTGCCTATTGAACAAGACTTCTCACATCAACTGCCTATTCTGCCTAATGCCTGCCTATTGAACAATCAGCTTCTCACAACTGCCTATTCTGCCTAATTCTGCCTATTGAACAATCAGCTTCTCACACAGGAGTTCAGTTACAACTTTTGTTTTAGGTCTTGTTCAGTTTTTCGTGTATTTTCTGGTATGCCAAAGGTAATTAGGGTGTAACGTCGACTCCTGTCTTCTAGGTCTCAAACCTTTTCAAGAAGAAACGTTACAGTTTTCTGAGGTTCATTGACACAAATAGCTCTTCTCTCTAGTTCTGTGAAGCGCTGATTGAATTAAGATAACATGCTTTGTAATCCCTTTTGCTAATATCTGAGGGTTGCGACGTCAGCCGATAGTTTGTTTCGTCCCTCTAATAATTGTTTCGGCATCGATTCAGTACTGGGGCTCGGGTTAAGTTCAACGTCGCCGCACAAAAGGAGCTTCAACTGTTGATTGTTCAACTGTTCAACTTCAAAGAACCACGTCAACTGTTTATTGACTAATAACGAACGTTGAAACCATTGTACTTCAAGCGGTGACATTAGCATCAGGTATAAGTAACCACTGCCCTGTATTTGCTTTATTTCATAATAATAGAAGTGGCCAATAATGTCAATTGGAGTCTGCGGTTTTTCAGTGCTTGTCTGAAGCAGTGGTTCAAGCATGAAATCAGCAAGTGTGATTGGTCACATGTCACGCGTATAGTGGACGTCAATAAAGCTTATTGCCGATTTCTTGGAACCTTTACTCAGGTATACACTAAGCAATTTTCGTTTAAAACAGTTAAACAATCTAAAAATATAACAAAGCCGTGCATTTCGCGTGTGTACCTAAAAATGATAAAAAATGAAAACATTATTTATTGTCTATTTCCGCGTACGCGGTGCTCGTCACCACTGAAAGAATTTAAGGCGTTGCGAAACAAACTGAAAACTTAGGCCGGATGAAAATTGCCTAATAATATTCACTTTTCTCAGGTATCACTAAGAAACGCCCAGATGCTGCATGTTAAACAACAAACACCATTTTAGGTCACGACAAGAGACATTTCACTCCAGAAAGTATTATGGCTAATTGTCACCGCGTTACCGGCACAAATCTACCTGAACATTTCAATGCATACTTCGTGAATATTGGCGTGCCTGATTGTAACACAAAGCGTTCTAACAAATCACACACGAAATTCTTAAAACAAAGAATTAGCGACAGCTTGTTTTTAGCGATACTAGATGAAGCGTAAATCTTTACAACTTTCATGAGTCTCAACAAGAGCAGGGCCTCAGATGTGAACAGTGTACAAATGTAACCTGTGAAATACGTTATTACTTACATTGCTTCTGTGCTAACGCATGTATTCAATCTTGCGAGAGAAACTGCCACCTTTCCTTAAGAAATGAAGCAAGCAAGGATTTCTGTAATACCTAAAGGGCGTGATAAGCAGATCATAAAAAAACTACAGACCTAGTACTGTTGTGTCAGTTTTTTCAAAATGCTTCGAAAAAATTGTTTGCACTGGTATAATACGTTTTTTTATAGCAAACGTATCTTATCAGAGGTGCCATTCGGCGTTCGAACGGCAAGGTCGGCAGGAAAAGTCTTACCAAATTTCGAATAACACATGGTACACAATATAGGTAACACATTTTACACACGAGGCCTGTTTATTCTTCTCAAATGCAGTCGACTCTATCAGTCATGACATTCTTGCAGACAAATCATTGGTATGCCGTGTTCGCTGGAGTCCTTTGCGTTTGCTCAAATCTTACTTTAACAATAGCCAGCAGTTTGCATGTTTGCAGTGTTCGCAGTCGTAATTTCTTAGTCTCCCCGACTCTCTTCAACATCGCGATGCTAGCACTGACCAAAGAGCTGCGGAAGATCCCAGACCTAGGTTACGCCTTATACGCAGACGACATCACGCTCTGGGCCACCAAGGGCTCCCTCGCGCAAAAGGAGGCGACCCTTCGGGACACTTGAGTTCTGACTGGTCAATTCAGAACTATAGCTAGAATAATCGCCCTCCGCAAGCAGTAAAAGCGCTACTGACGGTGCGATGCACCACTTATGATTGCTTCCGAGCTGCGACTCGCCTGACGGCAGTTCACGGCAATACCATCTGGCAATACATCGGGAAACATGAGCTTGTGCAGAGGGTTTCCTTCCTCCATGGCAGAGGGCGCTCGTCGGCGCGCAGTCGAGGAACGTCGTTCGTCGGCGCGCATAGCATGGCATTTTCAGCGCAGCTTAAGAAACTAGGGTCTTTAGAGTTACGTATCTATGTATTTTCTATTAAAGGAACACACCTCCTAATACTTACCTAGTGATGTTGCGCCTCAGATATGCGTAATATTTACTTTGTTATCGATAACGTTCACAAGTATGAACAGCCGTACCAGTTTAAGTAGTGTGGGCGGTAAGCAAGTGGTCCAACTTTGGCCGGGTGGCTGAATCGGGTGACAGACAGACAAACAGACAGACAGACAGACAGACCAAATTTTCAGCGTTTAAGTTCCCCGAAAAAGACTATCGTCTTTAATAACATTTATTAGCCCCGAAGGAACTAAAGTCCGGGCCTCCTGGTAGGGTCATGCCTCCTGGCCTAGCACGTTCTTGACGTGTTGCACCAGAAGCGGCCACAATAGTGGGGGAGTGGACAGCTGCCTGGACGCTGGTTGTGTGGTAATTTGGAAAGTATTGTCTTCTTAAAGACGATAGTCTTTTTAAAGACGATAGTCTTTCTTGGGGAACTTAAACGCTGAAAATTTGGTGTGTCTGTCGGTCTGTCTGTCACCCGATTCAGCCACCCGGCCAAAGTTGGACCACTTGCTTACCGCCCACACTACTTAAACTGGTACGGCTGTTCATACTTGTGAACGTTATCGATCACAAAGTAAATATTACGCATACCTGAGGCGCAACATCACTAGGTAAGTATTAGGAGGTGTGTTCCTTTAATAGAAAATACGTAACTCTAAAGACCCTAGTTTCTTAAGCTGCGCTGAAAATGCCATGCTATGCGCGCCTACGAACGACGTTCCCCGACTGCGCGCCGACGAGCGCCCTCTGCCATGGAGGAAGGAAACCCTCTGCACAAGCTCATGTTTCCCGATGTATTGCCAGATGGCGTCCATGTGTCACGCAGCGCCTCCTCAATTTTATCAATGCCAGCCAGATGCGGCCGATTCAACATAAAGGAAGCGCTGTCTGAGGCAGGGCAAAACATAAATGGCCGCTTGATGAAATAATGCGGTAAAATGAAATCTGTTCAAACAAACCTTCATGCCAGGACGGAAATGGTACGAGAATAGCATCACGGGTGGCCGCGGATCAGACCAGCACTCATGTAGTACGGCCGGCAGAAGACTATCGTCTTTCGACGGCATTTGCAGCGAAGCACGCAGATACGCGGCAAATTTTCTTATTCGTTGAGTAGCAATGACTCCCAGGATTCTCTACATCTATCTGGCTCATCAAAGCTAGGACAGGTCCAAACCATGTGGACTAAGTCCGCTATACCACCACAATGCCTACACCGAGAACACCGAATGTGACGCTATGGTAATCCTTATATCCTCGGAGAGGGCATTAACAGCTGTGAATGAAGTTTTTTTGAAGATGGCGTTTGTAGGGCACTCCCACAAAGTGTGTTTATTTGATCGATAGGCCTCGCACTGTTTACAGGTGGGGGAGCCTGGTTCCCAGTCACATAATGCGTATAGTGTGGTGTGAGTAATGTGTGTGTTTGTGCTTTTCGTATAATTGAGGCGTCCTCTCCGGAATGCGTGTAGGATGGTGTGTTCAGAATTGTTGACGCTTCCCTGCGAGACTTCAAAATACGTATCCTTTCTTTCGGCTGCATCTTCTACTCTTTTCTGGGGTTCTATCTTTAACAGGCCAAATAATAGGAAGTCCCGGAATTTCTGCGCCGTTGAGCTGGTGTGCTCTTACATTTCCTCGCAATCCTTGATGGTCTTGATCCCATTGTATACGTATGCGTAGAAGGGGGTGATCATGCATGTACACGTGGAGCTTTGTGCGTATGTGGTAAGGACGGTCATCATTTTGAATGTCTCTGCAAACGCTTTGACTGTCTGTTCGGATTGTGATCGTGTCAGATGTATGTGTCCTTTCCGTTATGGCGAGCATTACTGCCAGCAATTCCGCGTCGTGAGGCGTTGGGACTCCCAAGTAATTTTTCACACGCGTCGAGTCATGGCCCAAGACCGCGCACTCTCAATCTGCCAATGGAACAGACTTGCTCCGCATGGAGCAGAGAGACTGCTACCGGAAGTGCTCCAAATCTGCCATCGGAATTCACCATTATATGTCGGGCACGCCGCGTTTTGCAGACACCTTAACTAGATGGCGCCACCATACTGGCGGAGGCTCGGCAGCTCGGTAGCGCGTTGATTGAGCGCCTCGTCTGAATCGCATATCGTCGTCTGCGTCTGCGAACGCTGCGCTTTCAGGCATCTTACCTAGATGGCGCCTCCATACTGGCGTCGTCTCACCCTGCGTTAGCCTTAGGGTATATTCCGCGGCTTGATAGCAAGCGCTTGCGTGGCTCAGTGGTAGAGTATCCGGCTCCCACGCAGCGGACTCGGGTTCGATCCCGCCGGAAATCAGGTACATTTTTCGCGTTTTGCACGGCGGACGCCTGCGGCGTCATCATCGCGACGCGAAACGGTTGTTGGAATGAGCCCATAACAGCTTACGCTGTAAAAGAGATAAACGTTGTTGAAACACTTATTTAGTCTAATAACAAAAAGTAAGCGATATGTCGAAAATATAAAAGAGCACACTTAAATATGGTTAGCCCAGATTAGGAGGCAAGTATTTCTTCCTGAATTTTTATTTTGTCATATAGAAGTCTCCGGAGCACAGTTCTGGGTTTGGCGTGAATGTCTCCGGCTGTCCCAGTAAATAAATTAGAGGTCAGAGGCAAGGCAGATATCAGCTGATCTTTGTACGCAGTTCTGGATCCCCAACTATTTTCCGGCAGGAACATCTGAGCAGAGAATCACTGTGCAAAAAACTGTACGTGTGAAGCCATGGAAGCGATGCAGCCTATTAGAGACACAAAAAAGCAAGAAGTAATATCGAAGCCATAGTATACTTCTACGGCTCCAAGATTTCATGGATTCGGCAGTCATGCATAGAACTCATTGCTTCCCTCCCACTGACATGCGTGCTGGCCAACTGCTCTATCGTCCCTGGACAGACTTTGATACCGCATTTCAAGACTTCTTTTTCTCGTTGAATTGGGTTTCGATCTGCCCGGCAGGGACTGAGTACTTTATATTATTTTTTGCGTAAAACTAGACCTTTTGCTTAACGCATCCAGGTTAGGCGCTCCTATTGCTTACCTTTCCCGAAAAATGTATTAGTACGTTTTCTTGTAAAAATATTGTAAAGAAAATGGGGTATTACACACGTTTCTAAGATTTCGTGTATCATTATGAATTACTGTCAAGAGATTGCAAAAGAAATATATTTATCACAAACTTATTTAGGAGATTTGATCATTTTTTGATTATTTCAAGGAGTTAGTAAGCTGATTAATAATGTTTTACGTTCCTGTAACCTATTTTTTCCGTGTATACTGTGAACTCACTAGCTTATTTAAAGAAATATTTAGGATTCATTTGATGTAGCAATATTGAGATCTGAATATGAATTCACAACAAATGTATTCCAGGATTTATGAACTTCAGTTAGTGCGGCTCTTGAGTGAAGATCAGCCAGGTGGTTTAATGTAACCGAAATTCAAAAATTTTACATCGCACTGCATTACAAAGCGTTTCTTCTGTTGCGACTATAAATAAGACATATCAAATATTCTATTTAAATGTCCCGTCACTAGGGTGCAACCGTGGGCTCATCACAACCACTAGCGTTGCTATAGGAACCACATTAGAACACCGAATGCGTCACTTATATTTTTGTTATCGAATAGTTTATTTCATTCGTTGCTTTTTTGTCTATGGAGCTTTTACAGCTCGTGTTTCTCTACGTGGACAGTTCATGCGGATTTATATATTTAAAGTAATATAAACAGTGCACACGGCATAGCATTTAGTAGAATCTAACACTACAAATTACGATAAATAGGTAATGTAATGAGGTCGTTCCTTCAAGGCCAAACAGAAAAAATTTCGAATATACCCTTGCTTCCTCATCAAATTCGCTTCCCTAGGTCACAATCGGCTCGATAACTCCGTCTCGAGCTTTTAGGCGCCTGATACGTTAAAAGCGTAGTTTTGTTACTACATCTCGACAGCTACTGAAGCAAGAAGCTTTCCTAACATCGTAGCTTTATTGCAGTTTTTTTACATAGAAATTCAGCCTACAAAAAGGGTCATTATGCCGCAATAATTTTATATTTAATTTCTCCTACTATAAAGTTCAATTAACGCTACTTATGGGGAACTATTAGGTGACTTTCATTCGGAATTTATGTGTTCGAGAAGCTAATAGTACTTGTGGGTCATAGAAAAGGCATCACTTTGCATAGAAGTTTCATATTAGGATGACGTAAAATACATTTATTTATACCTATATGCTAATGTGTATTTACGTACAAGAAAATTATGTGACCAAGCGCGAAGCACCCGCAATTTTCATGGCGCAAAAGGCAGCTTTGCCTGTGCAAGAAATAACACCGTAGTGATGTCAGAACTTAGTTGACGTTAAATGAGGTTATTAGAATCTGCCCTCTACAGTGAGAATTTATTGCTGAATACTCGAAGCCTTGAGCCTTTGTCCGACGTTTCCGCTTAAACATGCTCTAGCGGAGTCTTCTACTAGATGATCTGCTGCCAACCTCTTTCTTCGGAACCATTTGTCAAATTAGTTCGGAACGCTTCCCTCTATAGGTTCTTGTTCAGGTAGAGTTTTGAACACGTTGAAATATAAAGTTGTGGTTCGCTTCCTGTTCAGCTGAAAATAACAGCTCAACTTTGGTGTTGTGTTCAGTACCGTTCATTTCAGTACCTTTGTGAGCACAATTAACAGCGTTCTCAAGTATTTTTGTAGGTAGCTGCCTATCCAGAATCATTGGCGATCTTGCACAATGCTACTAGATATAACCACAGGTAGTGTAAGGCATGTATTTGCGCGTGAGACGCAAACATGTGGGTCCAAAGCAGGAAGGTGACTTTGAAGGCGAAAATGCTAGCATGATTGTGACGTCTTCGTCAGAGCACGAAGCGAGAGCTTCGTGCTCTGACGGAGAAGCATAACAACTTGTTGTATTTCAACTTTCGACCATCCTAAAAGTGGTACAATTCGTCCGCCGTCTGTGTAGCACATATCGGCTACGAGGAACGGCCTATGAAATGTGGAGCAATGCTGAAGGTGGTGCCGTCTAACACGGACTCTGAGAGCGCCAGCTGACACGAGGCAAGAAAGGGAAAAAAATTGGTACACTGTCATTTATGGCCGCCTTGTTCCCACGCGAGGCTACTTACGCGAACAACAACGTTGAGTTTGATAGAGCAGGGGACATTCATGTTGACAACCACTATCCATCGAGTGTTATAAAAAACTCTTGTAAGATTTCGTGCGTTATTACGAATTCTGGTCAAGGAGTTGTAAATATATTTATTACAATCCTATTTAGGAGATGTGTGCATCATAAATGTATTTCAAGGAGATTATAAACAGATTTTAACCTCCTGTAAAAATATATAAATCGTGCTCACTGTGAGCTCACTAGGCTATTTAAACAAATATTTAGGATACATTAGATGCAGCCAATTTGAGATGTGAACTTCAATTCAGAAAAATGCCTTTCGCGATTTCGAAATCTCCATCAGTGTGGCTCTTGAGGGAACATCATCAATGTGGTTTAACGTAACCAAAATTCAAATTTTTTACATTCCACTACGTTATAAAGCGCTTAGAAAACACCAAATCTTCTATATAAAACTCCCAGCACTTTGGTGCAGCCGTTGTCACATCACTACCACTTACGTTGCCATAGGAACACCATACAAACACAGAATGCGTGTCTCGATCATGATTTTTTTATTGTTTTTTGTCGTTGGTGTTTTTATAGCTTGCGTTACTCAACCTTACACAGTTCACCTGGCCTTATATAATGAACGTAATATAAAGCAGCGCACGTGGCATAGTGGTTAGTAGAAACTATCACTGCAAATTACGACAAAGCAAGTGATGGGTTGGGGCCGTTACATCTAGGAAAAACAGACAAGTTGTCGAAGTTTGCTCTTGTTTTCACATCGATTAATGCTTCTCTGGGGATCAATAGGGTCGATATTTCGTTCTCGACCACTTAGGCGTCTTGTACGTTAAAAGTGGTGCTTCTCCTTCTCCTTCGCCACAGGTAATGCCGCAAGAAGCTTGCCTAACATCGTAGTTGAACGTTTTTTTAATAGCATTCCAGCCTACAATAGGAGTCGTTATCTCCCAATTGTTTTATATTAATTTTATTGTACAATAAAGCTCAAATAATCGCTACTTCGAGAACCATACACTAATTGTGTGTCATAAAAAACATTACTTTACCTAGTAGTTTAATGTTAGGATGGAGTTATAAGCATTTATTTCTCCGCAAATGTGATTAAGCATTTACGTACTAGCAAATGCTGTGAGCAAGCGCGAAGCCCCCGAATTTTTGATGGCATAAAAGGCAGCCTTGGTTGTGCAAAAAAATAACAACCTGTGATTGTCAAAATGAGTGTCTTGGCCGCCAACTTCGCCTTTCTGCTGTGGACACACACCATTGCGCGTTACATACCGTTATATGTCTTACCTGAACCTGTGCGTCTATCATGTAATACCGTGCAAAATCTACAATCATTCTGGATAGACAGCTACCTACAAAAATGCTTAAAAACGCTGTTGTGCACAGCAGGGTATGGAAACGAACCGAGACAGAACACAAACAAAAGCTGAGCCATGATCTTCAACTCAACTGGAAGTGACCTGAACCATTATATTTCCGCCAGTTCAGATCCCTACGTGAACGATAATCCACAGAACGAAGCCTTCGAAACTGGTTTGACAAATGGTTCAGAAGACCCAAAGAAGCAGAAGACCGTATTGTAGAAGACCCTACCAGAGCACAATAAAGCAGAAACGTTGGCATAGGGCTCTAAGCTTCCCGTCGTCGCAATGAATTACCATGCCAACGGGCACACTCAAATACCTTCAATTAACGTCAGCTAGGCTCTGACAATGACTAAGTTTTATTTTGTAGCGTTAGCTACACTGGCCTAGCCAAGCCCGTTTCGCGCGGCACATCAAGAGCCGTGCTGCGCATGAGCAAGGATCAGTGATGTCACACGGCTTGCGCACCGGAGCCACCGGAGCCGGCACCTCTCGCGCACTCCGCCGCCGCCACGCGCGACTCACCGCCGCCGGTCTGCGCATTCCAGAGGAGTGACGTCGTAGCCGTGGTAGACGCACTGGCGCCGGCGCGCGCTCGCTGTGCAGTCGCCGTCTGACACTGCGCTGTTGCCGCTGCGCTTCTGACTGGCGTTTGCCAGTGTGGTATAGCCATGGAGAAGGAGAGCGCAAATGCTGCTCAACAGCGCAGAAGAACGGAGAAGCTTGACTCATCGGATCGCGAAGTAGTTGCCTGGCAATTAGCGGTTGAGCGTAGGAGGAATGAATACATGTGCCACATAATACGTATACCGCGTGTGTGTCATTGGAGCAGCAGTAAGCATGACAATCAAGCTAATCCTTGACAATCTAGACAACCAGGAAAGCTAAGAATAATCAGCTGAACCTTTGCTAACGCTACGTATATCCTAGCATAGCCGAGCTAAGCCACTGCAACTTTTTTATTTTATTTTTGCATGGCTAAGCGTGCCTTTTAAGCCACGAAGTTGCTGCAGCAAAGGTATCAGAAAGGTTTGTGGAACTTCTTTATCTCACTTGTGTACGCACACTTCTGAGCTACCGGCACACTACACGTACGCACAACTAATCGAAGGTATTGAAACGCGTCATATTTTTGGACGGTTCCTCTTGGGTCTGGTGGGACGTTTATTTGCTTAATGTGCAATTATGGGGAAATATTGAGAGACAGAATACGCATCTTGTATCTACAAACCAGAGCCCGTATTCGAAAAAGCTCTTACCCTGCCGTTGCTCCTAAAAGAAAATTTAAGCCAAACCTAATGCTCAATATAAAATTACCGAAGACCGTAGGTCAGTAGCAACAAGCACTTATAACAAACCCTTTATTTTTTTTTCAAATCGGTCCTACAAGCGACTGTGAACAAAAAAATTATTTAGAACTTAAACGAATTGGCTGTCTGGCGTATGTTTGCACTACTTGGTAGAAATGATTAGGGTTATACCAGGCCATCGGTAAAGGTTGATTGTAACTTTGCGAACTAAGGCAATTAAACTGGTAAAACACAGTATCGGTAGCTCTTTTTTGGCTCTGGACTACGTAGCCAAAGCAAGTGATCCTCGTGAGCTGTACTTACACAGGCAACTACAATATGAATGCAAAAGCCAGCAACGTGAGAGGCATGTTAATGCAAACACTCACGCATAACACATGTCATACCGTTTCATATTGGGCGCTTTGAAAAATTGAAATTTACATGGTTACGTCCTTACATATTGGCTGAAAGCTATACAGAACCGAATACGCTTTGCAAGTCCCAAACCTGTCACGTAGGCCTGCGCATTAGACAAATCTTACCTACTATTCCGTCGCTGGGCCTACAACCTGAACTGCCAACATGCACGCAGGTGTAAGGCAGCTTGCAGGTGCAAGCAAAGGAAAATCATCATCGTCATCATCATCATCATTAGCCTATGTCTAGGGCCACTGCAGGACGAAGGCCTCTCGAAGCGATTTGCAGTTACCCCTGCTTTGCGCTACCTGATCGCAACTTGAGCGTGGAAATTTCCTGATTGCATGACCCTACCTAATATTCTTCCATCCTCGACTGCGCTCTTCTTCCCGTGGCACCCATCCTGAAACTCTAATTATGCCACTGTTATGTACCCTACGCATTAGACATTACAGATGCAGAATGGGGACTACAATCGCCGAGGGCTGTTGACAAAGTACCCCCGACCTTCATGTTCTCGGTACCGAGGATCTGCGCGAGACAATGAAAAAGGTCGTGCCAGAGGAGCGGCAGTAGTTGCGCCCTTCGTCGCAGACAAAAGTAGCTTTCATCGCAGACATCATACGCGAAGAGTTACAACAGTCTCGGCAAGTTCCTGAACCACCACAGACCCAGCCGTAAGTGCAGTGTTACACCACCGTCACCCGTTGTCTCTATTATCTGCCGAGCCGACAAAAAGACAACAATACGCTGCAATTCGGCCGCCTGCCGCCGCCGGCAGTCCGCACGCACGCCCGTCTTCCCACGAAGCGTTCCATGGAAGACAGACGTTTCGCGTGCCCTCAACCACGGCCCGTTTTGCTTTCTTTTTCACAGAAGTTGACCGCATCTACTGCCGCTGCCAGTACCGTCAGATGTGACATCGAGGGTTCAGCGTGAACACGCCCTGCCCGTCACTAGACTTAACGACACTAGACATCGCCGACTACTTGCCAGCACCTCAGTGGAGCCCCCGACGATCAGCTAGTTTCCGTCACCAAGACACCTACCGCTCACCACAGCACCGGCAGTCCAATGGCCCAACAAGTGGCTCATTCATTAACTCATACACAGAAAACTAAAAGCAGCAACCGGTGGAGGTGCGGCTGGTGTTAGTCGAAAGGCCGAATATCCTCCGTAACCTCTGCCAACGCTGCCGGGACCATCTTGACGACGCAGTTAAGATACGCTCCCATCCAGAAGGCACGAAGCGAAGAAACGGTCGCCAAGACAGGCCCAGATGACTCTACGTAACATCACTGGCACAAATAGACGCAGCCGTGATCCGACGCCATGACATACTGTAATGCCAGACAAAGGGCTACCGACGTCAGTGTGCTTTTCGATGGCCACTGAGTCAACACTTTAATGGACTACTCCATCATGAGTGGACCATTCACTGCGGAGTTGACGAATGTTAGAACTGCCTGGAAAGGCCCTAAATCCGGACAGCTTGAAGAAACCGAAAAGCACCAACTGTAATTTGCACAGAAAAAATTACCATTCATGAACGGACCTTCACAGCAACCTTCATTATCCTGCGCCAGTGCTCCCTGGTGCCAACACGGCGCAATTATCGACATGCAGTTCAAGACGATAGCGCTATCCGAAGACCAAGCGATACCGCCAGAGGGCAATCTGAGTCACCCTGCTTCGAGGTTGCTCGAAGACCAAATCACTATCCCACCTCACCCCACCATGATGATTTATGTGGGAACCAATGACGCGGGAGACATGGAAGGCATCATTGGCTTCTAACCACAACCGCTGCTCGATCGTGAAATTGTCGCCGCAAAGGGAATTGTGCATTTGCGCAGGGGAAAAGCGAAAGTAGTGGTGACAACTTCAGTCAAGAATTTAGGCACCTGAGCAACGGCTGAAGAATGATGCATTCAAGAAGTGAGAGCAGGTAGCGATAGGTTTGTCCTTTCGAATTCAGCCAAACCTGCAAGCACAGTCCATGTTACAGTACTAGCCTTAGATACTAATTCGATTTTTCCCAGCCAAACGCACGCGCAGTTCTTTAGTCTCGTCCAGCAATATACAAACGGTGCTTCTCGTCGTTATCAAGGATTCGATAAGCACCAGTTGCTAAGCAGCTCATAATAAGCAAAGAATGGGCTCTACCACTCAGCCAGAGCCCTTGCTGAGTTTAGACGTGAGAATGTGAAGCTACAATCCGAGCAGACAATAAAATGCTGCGCGACGACATTATCCAGCCATCGAAAAGTCTGTGGCTGTCTCCTGTAGTCTTAGCGAAGCAAACGCATGAAACTGAGCGTCTCTGCATCGATTACTGTCGGCGGAACAAAATCTAGATTAAGTACGCATGGCCTCTACCACGGATACACGATGCCTTGGACCGTGTCTGAAATGTAAATTACTTTTCACCCATGGATCTCAAGACAGGCTAGTGGCAAATCCCAGTCGACGAGAGAAATTGGGAAAAGCCCATCTTTTTCTTGCCAGTCGGCCTGTTCGAGTTTATTGTGGTGCCCTTCGGACCTGCACGGTCCTGCCACGGCCCAGCGTGTGGTGAACACAGTCTTGGTAGGCCTGAAGGTGCAAACTTGTCTCATTAAACATAGATGACGTTGTCCTTGCCCCAAATTTCGCCGATCACCTCAGGGGCTTCGGAAATACAAAAGGCAGTCAAGTCATCAGGACTCACCCTAAAACCTGACAAGTGCCACTTCGTCTACGAAGAACTTTTGATCCTCTGCCACGTGACAAGCAAGTGTGGAGCCCATCCCAATCCACGAAGGACAGGTGTCATCGCAAAGCTGCCACAGCCCATGGACAAGAAAGCAGAGAGCAGATTTCGTGGTCTGTGTGCCTATTCCAATGCTTTGTGAGAGACATTTCGCGCACTGCAGAGCCACTTACCCATGTTACAAAATGAGACGTTGAGTTTAAGTGGCAAATGTCGCATTATAAAGCGTTCCAAGAGTTCAAAAGACACCTGCAATCATCACTAGCGCTCGCCCACATTGATGAGGATGTTATTACTGAATTACACTTTGACGCAAGTAGCCTAGGACTCGGCGCGTGCTTGCTCAGAGAAAACACGGCCTCGAAGGGTCATAGCTTACGCTAGCCGATTGCTATCGAAAGCAGCAGCCAATTATTCTACAAGGCAAAAAGAGTGCCTTGCTGCCGTTTGCGCTATAGCAAAAGTCTACCCTACGCGTACGGTCGGCCATTCAAAGTAAGCGACAGCCACGCCCTGTGGTGGCTGGGAAATTTAAGGACGCATCACACCGCCTTGTACGGTGCGGCCTCAAACTGCAAGAGTTCGACAACAGCGTGAACTAATAGTCAGGGAGAAAACAGCCTGATGCCCAAGTTTAACCGCCGCCGCACTGCGACCAAGACGAAGAGATCTTTATAGGAAAAATAAGCACTGCCGACTACACTTAACAGCAACGAAGACACCCGGATATAAGTATCCTGGTGGAGTACTTGGATGAAAAGACCCAATTCAGCCCTAGGGTATTCAGGCGCGGATATTCTTCGTTTTCGCTGCAAAATGAGTGACTCGTAAAGAAGTAGCTCTCCCCAGTGCACCCCAACTACCTTCTGGTTATACCCTCATCACTCCAATGCTCTCGGACGCCTGCGAACATACAAAAAAAGTACTACTGGCCGCGCCTCACCACTGACGTTGCCCATTAGATGAGGACATGCTGGGACTGTCGGCGACGCAAGGCACCAACAACAATACCAGCCCTGCGACCGTGTTTTGATTTCGACCACGATACAATGACGAGGGCTCAGTGAAAAGCTTTTGATTCGCTATTTCGGACCCCACAAGGTGCTCCTACGCAATGGCACACTGGAATATGAGGTGATGCCGGATAGCACTACGCAACCACAGCGGCGCCACTCACAACCTGAAGTAGTCTTCTCAGGCATGCAAGGGAGGGAGCGGGGAGATGTGCGTGCGCAATCAGGGTTGAGGAGGATGAGGCACGTTAGTGCGCATCTCTTCTTTTATTTCAGCTGCAGCGGCTAAACGCGTCCCCGCGGTCCTACTTCAGAGGCAATCTGCACTAGGTTGAAACATTACGTTACCTTTGACAGCTGAATGCTTCATATGCACTACAATCTCATGCGCCTATAGTACGAGTTCAAGCGAGAGGTCGCGCGAAGGGGAATGCGCTCGCCGCAACTGCCTCTCTCCATCACGCAAGCGGTGCGCCGTAATCGAGTTAGGTGTGTTGATGTTTGTCTTTGTGCGTGTGTGATAACGAGCTTGCTATTTCAGTTAGTAAGCAAACGTTTGCAGCAGTTTATGCAGCTTATAAAACGGCTAACCTTACTTCCCATAGCTGTTCATTATTTGCTATCGCAATCAATGCTTCGCCTTTCGGGAGAAAATGTGACTTTTTGAAGTCACGCCTTTGAGAGTGGGTTATCCTACGTCCTCACGACAACGTCAGAAAAAAGATTACTCTAAAAAAACGTGCTACTTTAGCTCGCATTTTTCAACAAACATGTTGAGATTCGGAAGTTTTGAGTACGTAGCGGAACGTGAAACTTTAGGAAAGAAATAGACGCAATCTTCAGGACTAAACTTTTGACTGGCTGCAGTAAGCAGGCATGTTTGTATTGAAAAGGTAGAGGCAGTTGTGTTTCTACAGAGTTCCACTTGGCAGAATTCTGCTAGCGTATCCGTGTTTTGAGATATCCAGCGTGTTCAAAGGGGCTGGTTGGTTCATCATCTGGAAATAAAGCATTTGGTTGTTAGTCAGCGCCCTGTCCTGTGCTCTTTACTTGTCCTGTGTTAGCGCTGTTTTCTGTATTTTACTCATTTCTGAGATATACAACTGCGAAGTTTAATTGCCGTTCGCATGATTACGCATGCAAGACAGTGACGACCGAGGCAAAGCTCCTCGCTTATCTCGGTATAACAGAAGCTACCATCGTTACAGGCTGCTTTGCGATTACGCCAGCCGAGAGTGAAAGAGGGGTAGTAATTACTTTTGCCTATGCCTCCTTCCCATTTGTCAAACTAAACGCCGTGTGCAAAAGGCGCGTCACATAACGGAGGAGCTTTGCGCCGGTCCTCACAGTCTTGCATGCGTAATCATGCAAACAGCAATTAAACTTCGCAGTTCGATATCTCAAAGCACGGATACGCTAGAAGAATTCTGCCAAGTGGAACTCTGTAAAAACATGACTGCCTCTAATTTTTCAATACAAACGTGCCTGCTTACTGCAGCCAGTCAAAAGTTAATTATTGAATTTTTTTAATTGCACGGCTAATCATGATCTCACTTTGTGTCCCGCTTGCCACATAACCCTGCTGTAGAGGTGGTCCTCACGTACGTCTCAGCGCCTAAATAAAAAAAACTGTCAACTTTGATCACCCTGTATATATTTTGTTACGTGTAGCTGCGTAGAATACGCGTGGAGTATGTACGTAGATATATATACACACACACGCACATACACACACACACACACCCACACACGCACATATATATATATATATATATATATATATATATATATATATATTCTAATGGTGTTTATTTGGCAGAGCTCGGAGCAGCGAAACATCGACGAGCAGGGCAGTCACAGCTTCCAAGCACGAGAGTCGTTGCTGAGCCAGAGCGCTTGACCCACTAGCGTTTAGAGCCACTAGCGCTGAATCCACTAGCGTCTCTCTTCTTCGCTACAATCACCCCCGGGAGCGATACGGAGCCGTCTGGCGACCTAACAGCTCGTTACGATGAGCGGGTCGTAGTAACGCTTTAGACGGTCGACATGGACAATGTCTCGCCCACGGCGGCGCATGTCTGAAGATGGCTAACTGGTTCTATTAGATAGTTCACAGGAGATGCGCGTTCGAGAACACGATAAGGGCCTTCACACTTCGGGACCAGTTTTCGATGAGAGGCCAGGGGCAGTCAAAGGGACTGAGAGCCACACGACCGCTCCCGGATCGAAGGTGACCGTGGAAGTGGCGTCACCGCGAGAGCTCCTCTGGCGCTCTTGATCATCGGAAGTAAAGGCCCGTGCTCGGTCGCGGAACTCTTCTGCATGCCTGACCTGTGGCAGAAATAGGCACGCACTCGGATGCATCCGGCCGGCACAGTAGAATGGTGTCGATGGTGTGCGAAGGGTGTCGACCATACAGTAAGAACTAGGGTGAAAATCCAGTGGTGCTCTGCGTAGCGGTATTATACGCGTAGTTGATGAAGGGCAGAATGGCGTCCCAGTTCGTGTGGTCGGAGGTGACGTACATTGAAAGCATGTCGCCGAGCGTACGGTTGAAGCGTTCTGTGAGGCCATTCGTTTGAGGGTGGTACGCCGTAGTCGTAGGATGAACAACGTGGCACGCCTTGAGAATCGCTTCAACTACTTCCGACACGGAAGACGCGTCCGCGATCGCTGAGCAGTTCTTGAGGTGGACCATGCCGCACGATGAATCGGCGAGGCAGGAATGAGGCAACATCGCGCGCTGTAGCTGCTTGGAGAGCGGCGGTTTCGGCGTATCGCGTAAGGTGATCCACTGTTACAATGGCCCGGCGGTTACCAGCCGACGTCAAGGGAAGTGGCCCATACAAATCAATGCCAACGCACCCGAACGGACGGGTAGGGCAGGGTAGAGGCTGCAGACCAGCTGGCGAGAGCTGGGGTGAAGATTTCCGGCGCTGGCAGTCGGGGCATGAGCGAACGAATTTTTTAACGTAGTTGTACATTCCTCGCCAGTAGTAGCGTTGTCGGAGGCGCTGGTAGGTTTTGAAAAGTCGCGAGTGTCCACACTGTAGATCAGAGTGGAACGATGCGCAGATTTCAGAACGCAGGCTTCGAGGTACTACTAATAACCACTGGCGGCCGTCAGAGGTGTAATTGCGTTGGTGAAGCAGGTCGTCGCGAATGGCGAAATGGCGAGCTTGACGGCGCAACGCACGAGTGGTGGGCGGCGATGACGGGTCAGCAAGGAAGTCTATGATGAGGCAATCCAGGGGTCCTTGCGCTGCTCGGAGGCGATGGTCCCACTGTCGACGGAAGAAAGGTCAAGCTGGGATAGTGAGCAGCAGGCATTGTCGTCAGGCAAGGGAGAACGTGAGAGGGCGTCAGCGTCAGCATGCTGGCGTCCAGTTGCGGTACAGTACGCGGATATCGTAATCCTGTAAGCGAAGCGTCCAGCGGGCGAGACGGCCTGAGGGATCCTTCAATGACGACAGCCAGCATAGTGCATGGTGGTCCGTGAAGACATCAAATTGGCGACCATACAAATAGGGCCGGAACTTAGTAAGCGCCCAGATAGTCGCCAGAGATTATTTTTCCGTGACGGTGTAATTGGTCTCGGCTTTAGTAAGCGTACGGCTTACATATGCCACAACATATTCAGGAAACCCTTCTTTGCGCTGTGCTAGGCAAGTACCGAGGCCAACACCGCTGGCAACACCTCTGTGTGTACCTCAATAGGTGCCGTTGGGTCGTAGTGGCGCAAAATGGGAAGAGGCGTCAGCAAAGGACGGAGCTTAGTGAGTGCTTCGTCGCACTCGGACAACCAGCAATGGAGGGGTCCATTGCTTCCAAGGAGCTTCGTCAGGGGCGATATGACAGGCGGGGAAATTGCGAATGAAGCGCCTGAAGTAGGAACACAAGCCTACGAAACTGCGCAGTTCTTTGACGGACTGTCGGTTTAGGGAATTCGGCGACGGCACGAAGTTTGGCTGGATCGGGGAGGATTCCATACTTCGAGACGACGTAACCTAGTATCGTGAGCTGCCGCGCGGCAAATCGGCACTTCTTTAGGTTCAGTAGGAGGCCAGCGTTTGCTAAGCACGTCAAAACACGCCGTAGGCGTTGAAGATGCGTGGTGAAGTCAGCGGCAAAAACAACGTCTTCGATATAACATAAGCACGTGTGCCACTTCAAACCGCGCAGAACTGTGTCCCTCATGCGTTCAAAGGTTTTATTTTTACAAAGTCCAAATGGCATGACCTTAAATTCGTATAAGCCGTCGGGTGTGACAAAGGCAGCATTCGGCCTATCGACGTCAGCCATGGGTACTTGCCAATAGCAGGGGCGTAAATCTAGAGATGAAAAGAATTCTGCTCCTTGTAGGCTATCGATAGCGTCATCGATTCGCGGCAGCGGGTATACATCTTTGCGAGTGATCTTCTTGAGACGCCGATAGTCTACACAGAACCGTACCCAGCCGTCTTTTTTTGTAACAAGGACGACAGGAGATGCCCATGGACTGTTCGATTGTCGGATCACTTAGCGGCGAAGCATATCGTCCACTTGCTGATGAATCACACGATGTTTTGTGGCAGAGACGCGATATGGGCGTTGCCGCAATAGCGGTTGGGAGCCAGTGTCAATATGGTGCGTGACAGCAGACGTCCGGCCCAGGGAAGGTTGCCCGACATCAAAAGAAGAACGAAATTCTTCTAAGATGCGCAGAAGCTGAGAACGCTGAGCTGGGGTGAGGCCAACGGCAATAGATGAATCGAACACACGTGTTGGCAAAGGGTCGGACGTAGAGAGAGAACCGACCGTGTTGTAATTGGCGCAGGACGTGGCTTCGGGAACATCCCTAATTTGTACGTCGTCGATCATCTCCACATGGCCAAGACATTCGCCTTGAAGCAGCATCACAGGGTATGAGAAGGGGTTACAGACGAAAATAGCTGTGGAGCCCTGTTTGACGTCCACAGTCGCAAAAGGTAGCAGCAGACCTTTTCGAGTATAAAAGCGGCCAGACGATGATAGTAGTGCGACGGCGTAAGAGAGGCTGCTGCAATGCATTGAGACAATCACTGACGAGTTGGGAGGAACGTTGGTGTCGTGCCTAACAAGCAGTTTGTTCGCAAAAGAATCATTATCGGCAGGCCCCATATCTGAGATCAGCGACAGTTCTAGTTCGGCCCGTGTGCAATGAATAACAGCAATGTGGCGGGTGAGAAAGTCCCACCCCAGGATAACTACGTGGGAGCATGAAGAAATCACAATAAATTCGATGGCGTATACAACGTCCTCAATGAGAACACGAGCGGTGGACGCCGCTATCGGGTGAATACGCTGTGCGCCTGCTGTGCGGAGGGAGAATCCGGCAAGGGGCGTCATGACCTTTCGAAGGAATCTACAAAGGTTGGCGTCCATAACTGATACAGCGGCTCCGGTATCCACGAGGGCATATGTGCGCACACCATCAACTAACATGTCTATCACATTGGTCGGGCTACGTTGAGGACTTTCGCATTTCGATGGCGTCGCAGCCCTTGCCTCATGGACTGCGACGATTAGTTTTCCTCATCCCGAGCTACGGGACGAGGCCGCATCGGTGCTGCGGAGCGTCGGTGTGGAGAAGGTGAGCGGCGGATGTTGACAGACCGGCGGAATGGCTGGTGACGCAGCCCGAGGTTCGTCGTCGTAATATGGGCACGGAGAACCCACCATGGGACTTGGCGCATAAGGTGTAGCGCTAGGCGACTGCACGCCACTACAGTGGCGTGCGACGTGGCCTGTGTAGCCGCACGCAAAACATATCGGCCGATTGTCCGCTGTACGCCACCGAGTCGCTGCGGCAGGTCGCGTCCGTGTGGAAGGACGCGTTCGGCGTGGCGGCTGGTGAAGTGATTGCACGGCAGACTGTTGTCGGGCATAGCGAGGACTGCGGCGTACATGAGAGGTCCCCGTCGAGGTAGTTGTTGAGGCTGGGTGACGACTTCCGCGTGGCTGAGTGGCACAGTCGTCGGGATATGTTGGGGTCTGACCATGACTTCGGTGTACCTGTGAGGCGCAGCCGCAGGAACATGCTGGTGGTGCTCAGGCAAAACCTTGTGCAGTTCTTGCGCTATGACGCGGCGAAGCGGAGGCGCATAACTCGGCGTTGGCGCGTGTACCGGCTGCGACTGTGCAAAATCCATCAATGAGAGTTGCCGGGCAACTTCCTCGCGGCCGAACGCCTTCATTTCTGCGAGAAAATCTGTCTGGTCAGACATGGCAGCCAAACCAGCGAGGTGTTCGTCACGCGGTAGAGATCGACGGGTCATTGATCGCTGCCTGCGGAGTTCTTCATAGCTCTGCACAGTGTGATAATTTCGGCCACAGAGCGAGGACGTTTGGCCAGCAACATGTTAAAGGCGTCGTCTTCTATGCCCTTCAGGATGTTTCAGACTCGATCAGACTCCGCCATGGTCGAATCGACTTTCCTGCTTAGGTCCAGGACATCTTCAATATAACTGGTGAATGTTTCTCCTGGCTGTTGAGCTCGTTCTCGCAAACGCTGCTCGGCACGCAGCTTGCGAACAGCAGGGTGACCAAATACATCAGCGAGGGAAGTGTTAAATTCTGACCATGTCTGGAACTCTGCCTCATGGTTGTTATACCACAGGCTGGCCACTCCAGCGAGGTAGAACAGTACATGGCTCAGTTTGGCCGCTTTGTCCCACTTGTTATGGGCGCTTACCCTGTCGTACGCCGTGAACCATTCGTCCATGTCAGTGTCGTCCGCTCCAGTGTAGATACGAGGGCCGCGATCACGAGGCACCCGGGGACACGCAGTGGGTGCGGGAGGATGAGTTTGTTGGGAGGCGCCTTGGGGCATGGTAGATGGTAGGGTGCGGGACCGGAGTTCCAGGGTGATTGTCAGAGGGTACCCAGCACACTACACCAATTCTAATGGCGTATATTTGGCAGAGCTCGGAACAGCGAAACGTTGACGGGCAGGGCAGTCACAGCTTCCAAGAACGAGAGTCGTTGCTGAGCGAGAGCGCTCGACCCACTAGCGTCTCGCTTCTTCGCCACAATATATATATATATATATATATATATATATATCGAGGAACCCGAGAGCTCACTGCACCACTTGTGAGACAACGTTTAGGCTGTCACTGTCCTCTTTGTTCTCTCAAGCGAGAGCCCCACCACCAGGCCCAGAATGGTGATGAGTATGTACAAATGAGAATATGAAGCGTATGAATAATGCTCACAATATATATATATATTCTGTTGTTTCCTACATAAGGTGGAATTGGCTGAGAAATGGCTTGGAGTGAGTCTATTACTCGGCTAAAACTGTACGAGTTTTCTCGTAACCAAAAGGTGGCTCTGCCTGTCGCCTCGTCATTCTTCTTGTGTTGATTTATTTATCTCTTTACGTAGTTATTCGTTTAGTTATTTATTTATACATTTCTCAAATGCCTCTGTCAGTGGTATTATTTGAGGTGGAGGTGGGGAGCGGGTACCTGGTTTCATTAACAAAAATGGATTCAATAATGGCCTTGAAGTACGCTGTTCTTTGGGCTGGTCATTCCAGTTCCTTGCAGTCTTGGAAAAATTAGCTGCTTTCGGGCGAAACTAAGCTCATGAATAAAATTTGCATCCCAGCCACTTCGACATTTTCTCTCTTGTAGTAGAGAAAAAGCGGTGTAAATTCATACTGCAGGTGTTCTTGACTGGTATATGGGGCAATCCCGAGGATGAAGTCAGGCGAGACCACAGGGAACAAAAAAATAGGGCGAGGGACAGGCCGAATAAACACAAGATGGCTACCCTATAGCCTAGCCCTATTGTGTGTTATCGCTCTTAGCAATTATTGTTAAGTTCCTGATGCTCAAGTTCGAGAACAGTCCAGCAGCTGCAGAACAGCTGCTAACAATCAGCTAAACTTTAAAAAATGACAACCCCGCAGGAGAGCAAGATTGGTACCTTGATAGTGTAAAGGCAGAAACCGGCCACGAATGCCGTCACAGTTTCTTTGGTGCAATCGAATTATGTACTCACAAGATCCGAAGAGGTGGTGCTCGAATGTTTCATCAACTGTGAGCTTTTCTTCATGCGAATCCTTTTTGGGGTTTCTTCGTAGCTACGTGCGACTGTCGCGTTAATGAAAAAAAAACAACTTCTTTGACTCGTTACGATGCACACAAAAAAGACATATTTATTAGTTGCTTCTAACACAATGCATACATGTGTTGAATAAGGCAACAATTGTTCACAGCAAGATATGAGCTTACACAGTTTCGTAATAAACAATAAAAGTGGTATAGGTACGCGCACCTTCCAAAACCAAGATTTTCACGTTTAGAGGTCAAAGTAAAAGATATGTACTTGCAGACATCTATTTCTCACATATGAGTTTAATGTATTCATTGCAGCCTAAACCATCTCGCAGTAATTATCGATGTTCATACAATTATCATTGAATCAATGTAGTGAAGGAACGTATCACGACCGTCAAAACGCGTCCTGCATGATCGTTTAATGGAGCTGGGCTCCTTTGTCGCATTTCCCTCTGTAGACTCTGCGCAACCTAGCGGCCCCTCCGCGAAGTCAGCGCATGTAGCGTGTCTGAATATATATTCAGAAAAAGGTTGTGTGAATATATATGACACGAGTTTGATTCCGCTCAGTACCAGTGAATTCTAAGGAATTTTCAAATCTATTAGCTCGTGCGAATATTATTCGGATTGGTATTAGTTTTCGGTATGGTCATATGCGTTTGTGCCGGTATGCATGTCCCCGGCGAACGTATTTTCCGTAAACTTGGCTACCCAGGTCATCAATGGTAAAATGGTTGAAGCATCTGGCTGCGTTGCTGGGAAAAGCGGGTTCAAAACAAACTCTCAGACGAACTTGGGTGGCTTGGTATGTAAATCCGGGTATCTGCCGCCCTTCGATGTACGTCTTTCACGCCAAAATTGTGTGCTGAATGTGTGATGCTGTGTATGGCGCCGCTCATGAATGACTTCTTCGATGTGAACTTGGATCACTAGGTGTGTGTCGCTCTTTAATCAATGCACGTCTCTCTTGCATACTTGTGTCATTGTTATGTGCAGCACTTAAATGAACCTCTTTTAAGCGAGCTTGGGTACCAGGCTTTTTTCCGCTGGGTCTTTAGCCCCCTCCCAAGGAAACCTATTTGATGCAGACTTGGATCACTGGATATATGCCTCTCGTTATGTGCCGCCTTTATTATTAGCAGGCATGTGAAACATATAATCAACATTACCCATCAACCATAGGTTAGATCGCCAATAGCATTGAAGTCGCGTATCATATCTAAGAAATGGATGCACACCGAGTTTTCGGTCATTGAGCATCAGCACATAACTAGTGACTCAAGTTGCATTAAAGAAGTGACGCTTGAGCGCCTCATTGGCAGTTATCCAAGTTGGTGTCGAAGTTCCTTGAACGCCAGCAGATAACTAGTGGCGCATACGCAGTCACCCAAAATGGCATTCGTACCCGGTATTCTGGATGGTTTACGCATTAGAACAACGACTACCCAGTGACCAAAGTTGGTGCGAAAGTTGTTAGATTTTGACGAATACACGAAAAAGGACGTGTGCTTGCCAAATAATACTAATCACGCAGAAAATTTTGCATTTTATATATGCTTTAGGGGACAGTGTTGACTGCTGCTGAATTCAAAAAGTTATATTTTCGCTTACTCCTAACGTTTCTTTTTACCGAAGTCAAAGCTCGCCATTGAAAGAGAGCACATACTGTGCGAACAAAAGGTTCTCACTGCAAATAAAAAAGGTCTCACATCAACGACATGTATGAGCGCAAATGTGATCGGAATGGCTTGACACAGCAAACATGATGACCACTACAAACAACGACATCAGCGTAAAACGCTGCAAATATTCAAGGTCAATAACAAATAAATTTGGCCATAAAATATCACACAGTAAAAATACGCTGTTGTCACTTGGTTGTGTCCGACAATAAGGAATTCAATATTCTCGTGAGGTGAAAATAATTGCTTATGCAATATAGGTGCCGGGAAGGTGCGGAAAATAAAGCTTTGTAGACAGCAGCTGAAAGTATTGGCAATTTTTTTAACAGCGGAGCTGCTGTAGGTCGAGGCTGCACCGTCCGTCTGTCCCCCGGTGCCACGCAGGGGGCAGGTTCCCAGACCCACTGCTAAGGGCGCTGTGTTCGATCACAGGCCACGTTGGCTGAGGAGCAGACCAATCAGAACGCGCGCGGGCGAAGCGGAGGGAGATGGGTAGGGGGAGCGCGCGCTAATTCTCGCCATGGCGCGCTATAACGTAAAATTATTACAAACTGTTTTGATTCCAAGTTCCTGAGGTCAAATTTACGTAACCACCGACGCAAGCATCGGGCGGTGACCCGCAGCGTTGTCTGACCAACCCAATCAAACACTCTCCTTGTTTATAGGAGGTCACCCTTGTTCGCTTTCAAAACCGATACACTCAGCGGTTTTTCTTATCTAATTGGCTGACAAGAGGCGAGGAGCACGCTCTAGTGGAGAGGGTTTCGATGGGGCCGAGCCAGCACAGAGAAAATAGATAACCACATGAAGAGGGTGGTGCCGGCTTCTCCGATTGGTCCGCTGCGCCTTACTTAGCTTGTGGTGGCTGGTCGAAAATCGCGGCGGCGCGCAACGGAAGGATAAGCATGCCGCTAAAACGGATCCCTCAGTAAGGAAGAGTTGGCAGAGCGATGTCGTATGCATGCTGAAAGGGCTCGATAACGTTTTACTGCCACGCAAAAAGGTTTATCATGCGCAAATAAATACATGCTCACAGGCAGGTGCGAGTAGCGAGGGCCTGAGTGATCGGTGCGCAGCCATCTTCTATTCGTTTCGGAACGGGGCAGTCTGTGGATATTCAGAAAATTTTTCAGTTTTTTTTTCGACATATTATTGCATTTTTTCGCGTACACGTCACTTTGACGTGGTGAGTTTTCGCGGTTTTGTGAGGTCGCGTGACGCGACAGGCGAAGTTGGAAGTGGCCCGAAAATGTTTTGACCATTCGTGGAGGCTGATTGTAAAAATTGGAATCAAAACAGTTTGGAATCATTTTGGGTTATAGCGCCCATGGATTACGCTCGGCGCCAGCGGCTGCGGCAGCTCGCCCGATGGAGGCCGCACCGTCGCCGGGAGAATTCCGGAATCGACAGCGAAACGACAGCGGCGCGAGGATAATCTGGAGCTACGCAAGAAGGAAACGCAAGTCAAGCGTATTTGGAAGAAACCGAACCTTCATTTGTACCAGCAAGAGGCAGAACAAAGACGCAAGCGCCGAGAGACCCCTTTGACCGACGGTGCAAGAGATTTCCTCGACCGGGAGGAAATATGTAATGTAATGTTAAGCAGTAAGAGTCAAACATCACCCGTAATCAAACGAAAACCACTGTAAAACAAACATAATCACAGAAACTCACACACAATCACAGAAACCTACAGATAATAACACGAAATCACACAAAATCACAGAGAAACACAAGAGAAGCACAGCTACGCTGTTACAGCAGATTTCACACAGTGTGTAGCTGGGTTTACTTTTTTTTTGGAACACGCAACTTCTTTCTCTATCAAGCTCTTGGAATTTGGGGATTGTAACCACAACGATGTTTCAGCTGACCCGCATTGTTATGTCGTGCAGCTGCTGGTATGCACCATCGCTTGTCCTAAAAGCTTTCAATGTGACACCCACACGTACGGCTGGTGTAACGGCACCACAAGAAAAAAAGAATACTGTACATTTCAAACAGCACATATTCGACATCGGCTCTTGTTCTTGGCTGGCACTCCCCCTAAGAAAGCATTACACAGCCCGATGACAAGTTATTCCAACTATATTTCAGCCCAAATTCACAGCCATGCTTATCATTTTTGATGCATAATTACTGTAATTCATCGCATGAGTAATTCTCTCAGTCAATTAAACACAATCGCTATCTAAGACTGCTTGCACCGCGAATGTACGAACAGTTCACAGCCCAGTACGGCTGATGCCACGGTACATCCCACCAAGTACACGCCAAAGAACAAAAAAATGTTGCTTGATGTTTCTTCAGTTTCTTCCGTTTCGATGGGACGATGTATCTTTCTACGGTGAGCATGAACAAGTCCAGTTTCAGCGATGGCGGAGAGCAACCAGCTGTGGTGATACCTGCAACGAAATAAAGAAAGCCTACGCTTCAAAAATTTATAAAAACAGAGCAATCAATTCTGCAACACGACAGAGGTATCCGTCACGATAGAACGAAACTATGGATAAAATATATGCCATACTCATGCTCCATTAGCTTTATCCACTTGATTGTGCCGAAATAACTAAAAACCTTTTCAGTTTATTTACATATATACTTTTGTAGCTTCATGGCTTGAGTAGGACGAGCAAGGTGCAAATACTGAAAAAGCCTTTTATGAAGACCTGATTTCACGAACGTTGTATCTGCGCATCCATTACCATGTACCGGGTCAAGCCCCTTTGAAGACAGTGCCTTGCGCACCCACATTCAGGCATTTTCAAGGAGGTGGCAACGCACCCTTTAGAAAACTCGCATAGGAGGCTGTGCCAGATTTCTTTCTAGGCAATATTGTAACAAACTCGGCGGGCCTAAAGAACAAAACCGATGTCGGCTCTCAGATCCACGAGCGCACGAGTATCGGATTCTATGAGTGGTGAAGCGCCGACACCACTGCAAATGGTCCCACAGCGCTCAAGCATACCGGGTCATCGTAAGGTCGCTCATCCCATGTGCCGAAAGACAGCCACCACCACCACCACCATAAGATACAAGCTCTGGCCTAGACGAGTACTTATCGCACGCTCGTGTCGAGCATGCTCCACGCAATATTCAACCGAAAGTATGGCCAACATGTCGTAAAGAAACAAAAATGTCCAAGCTCATATTACACGGCTGACCTGAATTTTTGTTTGTTGTCACGCTCTGTTGTCCTATATACTCGTTCTGAAAGCACGCCAGTCGCTTCGCAACACCATAAAACTTTCTGTCTTACAGAACTATCGTTTGAATTTAGTCTTTTTGAGCATGCTTTCGAAATATTACCACAAGAGCCTATTTCTCTGCGATGGGAAATAACACACTTATTCTCAATAGCTGCTAGTTTTAAGAACTACCTTCTTACCTTTGAGGGTTCGTGTCCAGAATGAGCGACATAATGGGCATCAATCCTATGCGGTTTCCAGGTACCAGGTTCCATTGTGCGGCGACATAAATTTCGTCTTCGGTACAGATAGAAAGCGCTACATGAGTTCCGCGATGTGATTGTTCGTAACATTCAGAGGCCCAATTCAATGAGGAACATATCCCCACGCACTCGGAAAGAGCTTCCACAATTAACTCGTTCTCGGAAACTGCTTCACCATACGACCTATGCACTGCACTCACACCCTTCCAATATGCAGTGATGCACAGACTAACTTTTCCTTCCTTTACTCGTTGTGCAAGAGTCACCAAATCAGAAACACCACTGTAGCTGACAGGAATGCACTGAATGGCGATCAGTGTGGTTTGCACGTAATTACCCAGAAAGAACGTGCCTACCATCCATAAAACAAACACCACATTACGGAAACGTTCGTCATTCACGACTGATCCTGGTGGGCTTCTACCAAGAAGCGTAGCTACCATGAATAGGATTACACGATGCGTGTTGAAACGCCGATGAGCAAATAATAGGCGCTTACGGTACCATAGGTTGAGAACAACGAATGCTGCGAGACATCCCAGAAGAAGAAATAGATAGAGATATGATGCAGTAGAATCTATCAGTGACAACTGCACTCCCCTGGTAGGTGAACTAAATATACAGAGTTCACCTGGAGGTTGCTGTGCTCTCATAAAGAATACGGATAAATGCGTAATCACAGCAGGATAATCAAGGAGGAACACGTCCGCACCTCGGCTTGCAATCAGTAAGCGTGAGTGTCCAGATGCCGCAAAATCTATCGAGATATTCTTCGTCCGGTAAGCTTCTAAGAGAGCTAGTGATTGCGGACGAAACTGGGGTATTTTGCTGGTAGGATTACCAGAACGAAATTCATCGAAATGCCTTGTGAAGACATATGATGTCATACCAAATATAATTTTCTCAGGCCATTCAAGAAAGCCATGCGGAGAGTTGTCACCATAGAACAAAGACGACACTGCTGCTACCGAAAGTCTGACATCGCAACCCTTGTATCTGTCGCTCGGGACATTGAAGCCGTCTTTACGGACGATGATCAGCTGACAAAGGTGCGCCTTGAAATCTTGCAGTACGAGCTCGGTTGAATCTGATGAAACGAAAAATAGCACATGATGACTCTCTGCCACGACGGAAAGCGTTTTTCTGATTAGCGCACTGTGATTGAAATACCACGGAATAAAAACGAGTCTTTTTATTTTCATTACGTCTACCTCCTGCGCAGCGGAGAAACGCAGTTCGGTTTCGAATTCTTCGTTAAGTGCTTTTGAAGTTCCTTCAAGTAGTTTCACCGCAACGGGTGACGAAGAGGCGTAAACGTGCAAGTGTGGCCTGAAGTTTGGAGGATATATCAGAATACGAATAGCGTCCGATGAATTCGAAGCAGCAAGAGCAGATAACATGGTGGAGTGTAATCTCGTTTCGTCGCCCAGTGAATATTTGAAGACAACAAGGAAGACGAACACTCTCATGCCGAATAGATTTCGCGCTTTACGAAGAAATGTTTCAAGCCAATACCTCGCGTCGTCTTGGACGTTGACTCTCCCTATATGACTGTAATCTCGCTCAATTCCCAACCACATGAACGCAGTGAGCAATTCTATAATAAGTTTCACTTCATAAAACATATAGGAACGAACCTGTATAAAAACAACGGGTGTTTGGCAATAATAACTGTTTTCAAATGGCTTCAGCGATCAACATCAGATATAATATTGGAAAAAAATTATTTTTGCTCATACTGCACCCGCATTCTCCTCCACTTCAACACTGAAGCAATCAATTCTGAGTGATACTGTGAGTGCAGGCAGTAAAACAAATGTTACAGACTTTTCAAAACAGACACAGAACACTGTGGAAGGTAACAGCTTCGCCTTTATCATAGCATTTAAAAAAAGTTAGTGAAAGGCAACTTCATAGTAGGAAAAATGCACACAAAGCAATCATTCTGCAAGTACTACAGGCCTTTCGAGTTCCTTAGCTTGATTTTACAGTTGTAGCGCGCTGTGTGCAGACGAAACGATACTGGCCTCTCTGGATGTCTCGTGAAGCGTTATGAAGTCTTCAATAACAGGAACAGTGCATGTTACTTCTCGCGAGATGCAAATGTCTTTAGAGCTATATCGGTAGAGTTCACGCGTTTAAATATATCCAGCTCCGAGAAAATGTTTCGTAAAGTGCTGCTTGCCTTAAGTCCCTGTAAAAATAGTGGAGAACTAAATAGTTCAAAAACAAGAACTTCACAACTCGCCTCGCGTCTCTGACATAAATATTAGCTCACCTTTTCATCAATGCATCATTAAGAATAGCAAATCTTGTGAATGGACGGAAAACATGACGTTCAATAAAATGCCAGTATTTCTCTCCTATGAAAAAAAAATGGAGTGTAAGAAAGCATTAGCCTCTAAACCCGTAAAACTTCTTTGTTCATTAGCGTTGTTCCAATGTTGCAAAGTACGCCTTTTAGGCGAAAGACTGCCAAAGAAATGGAAGAAAAGTGTGCAATTTATCGACCGTGCGTAGAAGTAAGCGTCGCAGGAAAAATCTTGACGCGGAAATAAAGAAATCAATACTCTTGCCCGTTGCCTTTTATTTTCAAACGGCTGCCTTCAGTGACAAAACATCGGCTCTTGTTCTTGGCTGGCACTCCCCCTAAGAAAGCACTAAGTCGTCCATAAAACCTAATGAGCTCTTTCCATCACATGCTCTGGCTGTGCCGAGCCATTAAAAACTCTATACTTGCCACAAAGGAAGAGTGGGAGGAGTTCCTAAGAAGCGGCCCCCACCACATCCAACTCCAGGCAGTCCAGAGGGCCCACGACAACGCAACGGGATTTCGCCTCCCGATGCCATCGTGGGTGGAACCACCGACTTGACCTGAGGAAGCCTTCGGCACCCCCTGGCCAGTTTCTCAGGACCAATGAATGTTCTTGTCACTGTCACTGTGAACACGAGTCAACATCTCGTTTATAGAAGCGTAAAAAACTATTTTAACGAAAAGTGTATTAGTAATGCAAAATGCACTCCTTAATAGTTTACATAGTGACGTGTGAAGTCTTAATGTCATAAATGTGTACCACACTAACAAACAATCCAAACATATGAACGCAGCTTAATATTCAGTAAATAAAGAAGAGCCTAAAACAGGGTTTCCTCTCTCCCCTTCATGACGCACTTCAATGGCAATCTGTCCTTTTTGTCACGTGTATTTATAGAAGACGAGCCGACACTATGTCAGTGCCGAAAGACATACTCGCTCTATATCCTTGTATAGAAGCATCGTCCGCTTTCGCTTATTAAGTCTATGCGCTCTTTGGCTACCCGTTTTTGCCGCCGCTATCGCACAGCAACACTCACTACATCAGGTGAAATTAACTGATTGAGCATAGACAGGGAAACATTATAGCGATAACAATTGTACAGACAATCTAGGCGCTCTCGCGCATTCGACACCGCTGTTGGCGTCGTCTACGTCATGCGGTCCTCGTACTGACAGAGGGTGCGTGGCACGAGCATGGATGGTTCGAATGCCTACAGAGACGGGCTGTGCGTTTCCCTGCAACAGCGGCGAAACCAAGTCAATGAACGATAACGCTTTGCCAAATCTTCTCAGCTCGAACAAGGCCAGCAGTTTCCACTAGTTCCCACTGCTGGGTGATCGTTACGTGCAGCTATATAATCGTTCCATACAGCGTGAATGTGTGCATAGACGTTTCATACCTGCAACGCTGCTGTCAGCATTCCTCATTGGGCCACCGTTGTGACACGACTTGCCCTGCTGTGTCTCGCGCGCTGCGTCGGGCCACGTGGCTTTCACGCATTGTTGGAATGTCGTAAGAAGAGATGGAGAGCAATGATAAGCCTTGCAATCGCTTGCATTGCTTCGCCTTCTCCTGAAACGCTTGTTCTTTTTACTATTAGAGGTGGTTTAGGGGCCCGTAATGTTTAAGGCACAAAGTAAATGATTACTTCCCGCTGCTTATGTCCAATGGCTTGCAATTTCATAACAGGTCATTTGTAGCAGGGTCACCTGAAATCCTTACTTCAGTTACGTAATTAGTGGCGCACAGTCCTAAACATCAGTAAGCACAAGTGAATCTCATTCTTTCCATGCACACAGTTGCCCGCTATAAAATCAACTCAGTTGATTTCGAAACCACGTCATGTTATAGATACATCGGAGTATATCTCACACCTTCGCTTTTTTAGACACCGTACATTGAAACCACCATTGCTCATGCTTCACGTAACATTGGGCATCTTCAGCGATATTAAAAAAAAAACATCATCTCCTCAAATTAAAACCGTAGAATTGTTGTCCCTAAACTAGAATATGCGCTATAACCCTTATCAGTAATACCTAAGCACTCGTTTGAAAGCCATATAAAATCGTGCCACCTGTTCTGTTGGGAACATTATTCGAACATCAACATCACTTCATTGAAACAAACAATCAGCATTTTTTGCTTGGACCACGCCGCATAACCAGACGCATGTGCCTTCTAGACATAGTTTGTTATCACCGACAGCCACGTCAAGTCCTGCCGAGACCACTCCACAGACCAACTGCTCTCTTGAACCACAGTCACCCACTAGCATGTAATAATGTCTCCACCTCAGTGGTAATCACACTTCTTTCCCCACTGCAATGGTAAACAATGATTGGCATATGATATTGTCACTTCTTTTTCTGTAAGAAGCTAACTCGTCATTTCATGAAAACTTGTGCTCCTCCACATCAACTATATGACCGCGTTTATGTTATGGACGCTCCTATTTTTATCCATCTATAAGTTTTACCTTTTTTCACTGGCGTAAATCAACACAGTTATTGTTTTACTACAGAATGTTCTATTCATGTAATGTACATTTATATTTGTTGCTGCTGTTGGTAACAATTTTATGAGCAGTTGCAGTTTCTTTAGTTATCTTAGCATTTATCTGTGTCCTAGGCGGTAATACATAAAATTAATTAGGTAGTTAAATATGGGTGCATAATTATATTCATACAAAGATAAGCAGGAAAAGGACAGGTCCCTCGTGACTGTCACTGTAGGTAGGAGCATTCCTCGTAGGACTAGTTGCTCATATATAGCTATTGACAAAAAAGGACAAAAATTGATGACTTGAACGAGAGAGAATACGAGCACTTAGTATCGCCGAGATATGGGTTATAGACGCAGTTCTATTATAACTGATGTGAGACCAAGACGGGTTTGGGCGCGAAATGGGCCTTTGCCAATTTCCATACCATTAGAGCTCTTCAAATGCCTGAATATACCATGCAGGCATCAATTAGGCAGGCGAGCCTTAGCTACAAGAAATGTATAGAAAACGACACGTAAAGTTATGAGTAGTCGAACGTGCATTGCAGAGCAGAAACCAGAGTTGTTTCAACTCGTACAAGCCATCGGAAGTAAGAAGCGAGCTTTCCTACGGAATTTCAGTGTCTTCTTTCAGCTACCAAAAGCTTGACAATAACTAAAGTGTTCAAGGCGTTTTCAGGCACTCGAGTTAGTTGTGCAAACGACAACCATCTATAGCAACGTGCGCGTGGTATTTGCCTCAAAGAATTTGTGCCACATTCACATGCGCGGCAGTAAAGTTTGCACCAAATTTTTATATTATCCGAAGAATACTTTTGGGCTACATCGGATAAACTTTTTCCACCTCCAATTATATGAAGGTGGAAAGCGGGAGTCTCCTCATTACAGTCTATGACGTCACAGATCGAAGTGCACCAGCCTTGTGCTATCTAGAAGGCCCTGGCCAAGTGTCTGAACGCGCTCCCCTGCCCATGAGGAGTTCGTAACTCGATGGACTGCGCAGCGGTCTTGAATTGGACATTAATGCTTTCCCAATCACAACTCATAAGAACTGCTTGGTGTCCTCGACGTAAGTATATGTGCCGAGTGTGACCAAGTATGTCCTGAGTATCAGTATTGTTTCAATAAAAAAAGAATTACTGTCTGGGATTTCAGGTGCCTGAACCACGATATTACTATTAAGATGCCTCCGGTATTATTCTGGCAAGCTGTGATTTTTGCGGGCACCTAAGTCACAGTGCACGAATGTTTCTGCATTGATGTGGAGCCGCTGTCGCTGGAATCGAATCTGCCACCTCAAGGGCATCTGTGAAACGCCGTAGCCACTGGTCTACCGCGGCGGTTTTCACGCGACAAGTTTCACTTACACAGTTGCGTATCAATCAATATTACACGGGCAGTCGCTTTTTCCCGAAAAAAGTACACAACGCTGCACCAACGCCCACCAATTACTCGCAGAAGTGGAACGCAAAGGCAACTGACTACTACAACACAGATGGTCAGATAGGCGCTCTCATCCTAGACTGCTGTGAAAGCTGCTGAACTTTTTAGGCGTTTAGGCCATTTGAAGTACAGGCCGCGGCCTCACCATATACACGATTAACACTGGAGAAATACAGCACCATACCCTATTACCATTTTTGTTTCGCTGGAGCCAACTTTTTAGAGAAGGTTTTTTCACTTCTCTGTAGCACAGCTCGCCTCAATCAAGATACACTCTGGTTTCATTTTGCAAACTTTTCTTATTTATCTTCATTCCGCTACTTTTGATGCCTACTTTAACACTTCTTTGTGGCTGACTTCAATTTTCTGTTACCGACATTTTCACTTCTTGCCTCTCGTTCTTGCTTCTTTATCCGTATCCGTATCCCTTAGGCACATGTTCATCCAGTGGCACTCAATAATGTTCACGTACGTGGTGCAGGTATGCAGTGGCTTAAGTTGTCTATTCAAGAACATGACCAGAAGCCTCTTTCGTAACTATTCAATCACAAACACAGTAATACATGACCAGAAGCCTCTTCGTTTTTGACCTCTTTGGCGCCAACTTGGGTCAATAGGTATGTCCAACTGGGTATGTACCGCTTTTAGGCGACTAACAATAATCATTGATTGTTTATTCTGTGTTGGGTGTAATGAAGGCAGCGTATGCACTCTATCGAATTCTTATTCCGGGATCATATACTATAACACTAGCCGATTTATATAGACGAGAAACTAAGTGCTCACCTTGTAGCCACGTGAAACCACGTGGACGAATGTTATTTAATTGCATTCTTAGCTAAAAACAACGCTTTGCGTTGTGTTATCATGGCTTCAAAATTGTTAGTGTATTGTTTTAGAGCGAAAGCTCTAGTACACCACGTCTCGCAAGGTAATTCATCGCGTCGCCGTGACCTTGCAAGCCGCCGGTGCGCAAGTGTGGCAGGTGTGACGTCACATGACGTGATCCGCTGCTGAAAGGTGTCGAAGATGCGCTCGCTCGGAGCCTCGCCGCTGCGGTACTGTGTGACTAAGCGAAGGTTTAACTGCTGCTTCGCCGGCGCTTCGTCGCTCAGTCTCGCCATGGATGACACACTGGCTGGGCCGTCTGTACGTGCACTTCAGTGCGAGCGCCAGACTGAATCCAAGCATCCAGTATATACAGCTACACGGCAGGCTGCGAAATCTCAAGCAAAGGCAAAGTGGGCTGCTGAAGCACCGGAGCAAAGGGAGGGGAAGATTAGCACATTGTAGAGAAGCTTAACAAGCGCGGAAGCGTGAAATAACGAAACCCTGTGTGCATAGTCTTTGCAAAGCCAAGTCTAACAGACATTTTGCTCGTTATAACTAGGTTTACAAGAGTTAAACCTCAGTCAATGACTTGTCTCGCTGGCGCGCAGCTTCAATGTTGAGTGGCTTCCATAGCAGATATATTGCAACACTTGGCCTCGCGCTTTGAGGCCAGCAGGCGTATACACACTCAGTGTAAGGATTTGCGGCGTAGTAAATCCGCACCATCTCGGCGTGGTGCATCTTCGGCCCCTCAGTCTTTTACGCCGTTGGATTGCGTTTTGGAGCCATGCATTTGTTAGACGTGGCGCTCTGCGTAATGGGGGACTCTCTTTATACTTTCACTAAGAGTATCCAGCACACTTCGTAGGCATATACCTGGTGTCCCAAGGCAATAACGTTATACCCACTTTCCACGAGTAACCTTTTTCACAACTGGTCAATGCACAACGCGCTCCACCGCATGTCGTTTCCATATCACACACACCACCACACATAAACCTTTGCCTTAACCCAAACGTCATAGACCTCTTACCGCTGAGAACCTCAATGTTCCGCCTAATGCAGTCCCCCACTGAATCATCCAGCAGCAAATCTGGTTTGTAGGCTAGGAGAGCTTCGCTTTTAAAAAGCTCATTTGTCCTTGTATTGACGAGCGCGCTGGTATAATTAAATACACATCGCCGCGCCTTTTTATTATCACCGCCGATCAAATGCACCAGCAGACCATGCGTCACATGAGACCGTACATGATTGACCGTGTACACCGTACAGACCGTAGATGATCCTTTCCCTCCCGCAGTCGTCCTTGGTTCTGACCTAACAACCTCGCAGTCCGAAGCCTTACTGGCTGTCTTTGCGAAGCACAAAGCCTGTTTCGATAGCTGTTCGCCGGTGTTTAGCCAAACTTCTGTGGCTACACACTGCATCGACACCAATGGTTCCATATAATACGACGACGCCACTATCATGTATCGCCGTCCGAACGAAAGGTCATGGAACAACAGATTGCTGACATGCTTGCGTGAAAGATAATGTGACCTTCATCTAGCTCGTGGGCCTCTCCCGTGGTTCCGGTAAAGAAAAGAGATGGCTCCGTTCGCGTTTGTGTCGACTATCGCGCGCTCAATCAGATCACAATGTATATATATATATATATATATATATATATATATATATATATATATGTATTAGGCAGACTGCTTGGCAAACAGCGGTTGCCTCAACCATTTTCTAGCTGTTGATTTATTATAGGACCCCCAGTAGAGGATGCTACTGCGTTGGAATATTCTTCAACATTTAAACCTAATAGCTAGAGATTCAAGCATGCCTAGTAAGAATTTACGCGGTTAATAATAAACGCAATCGTGAAATTATTCAAAAGCTGCACTAAAACAATCGTTCGTACGTGCATGTCGTTCACCATTTTTATAGTACAGTTATTAGTTAGCATAAATGACCACAATATTTGGAATGTGATCGTAAGCTCCAATACAACCAAAGCTGCATAGTAACGTTTGTCATACAAAAATTATAGTCAGAAGTCAATTGAGCAACAAGTCTCCACTTAAAAGCGTCAAGGATAGGATAGGAATAAACTTTATTTGTCCAGCGGTTAAAAGCGTCAAGAACATTTATTACTCCAACTGAAACAACGTTGGCTATCTTTCAAAATGCAATGTCGCATTGCTTATGAAAAGAAATAAAACACGCATTGCCGCATGACAAGGATATCTCGTCTCTTCAGTTCATCACTTCTGTCATATTGAACTGTTCCCCACAGTTGGCTCTGTCGTGAAATAGATCAGTAAGTGGTTGCAGACATAGCCTTTCAATTGCGTTGAAGCAGTCGTCTTCATCATTGTGGTGGGCATCCACAACTCCCCATAGGGCACATAGAAATTCCCCTACAGTAAGGCATGAAAAAAAAAGGTAAATGCACATGGTAAACCAATCACAATTAAATCCTTCAGAATGCTCGAATGCCACAACGACGTGGATTTGGGCTCACTATAATCAAAATTTGGCAGATTAGGCACGACAAAGATAGGATTACCATATGCCGGCCGACTGGCTTTAATGCGGTTTGCATAACAGCAACATATAAACCGTGTACCCTAGCTAACGTTAGCCAAGTTAGTCAACGAATAAAATAACAAAATGAATAAAATAACATTGTGCCAGATACATTTATAAGAGCTACGGGGTTCAGACATCAGAGGTATAACAACCTAACACAGTAGGTCTCAGGATCGTATTGTCGTCCTCGTTTTTTAAACATTTTTTTCGTTGGCCAGCTTGATTGCGGTTAGGTGGGATATCCTACGTACGCATAAAATCACAAGCAAGGCGAAGCAATTTAATGGAGAACGAAAAAAAAACAGAATGCCCTTATTTACATTGAAATGTTTATGAACATTAAACCCTTTTCGAATAAAACTACGCACGTTTTAATATTGCACCTCCATTCTCTTGCCTCGATAATGTAGGCATCCTACAATTATCTGTTCAATGCATACAGGTTCCGAAACATACACATTGCACCCTGCTTCAGTAATGTATACGCAGCTGAGCGCGCCTACGTTAACTTATGAGGGAGAGCCATGAAAAATTGCATGCTTTCTGCGATATGTAAACGTAAATTCCAGGCAACAGGACAAGACGAGAACACTCGAAAAAGGCCATTCATAAAGTTTTCACGAATCCTTCGTTTTAGAAAAATTGCTAGGCAATGGGCGCATGATATAGGAAAATGCCGCAATAAAATAGCGGGAATAGTGAACTTGTGTGGACGAAGCACTGTCGAACTCCGGCCAGAATGTTTGTAACACAACACGTAAGAGCTTGGTAAGCAGATGGCAAGGGCAGGAAAGGAGCCAAACCTATTTTACAGTTAAGTTGAAGGGGTGGCGGGGGGGGGGGGGGGGTGTTCGAAGGCATGTCGTGAGGACAAGGTTGGCACACTGTCTTTAGTCTGCAACCGGTATTGCACCCTGGAAATAACATATAAGTGTAGCTCCCTCTTGTAAAGCAGCCGTGTAAATTACGGGATCACAAAACAAATGGCATTGCCGAACTTTTGGACAATTTATTATGGGAGACCTGGGGGCAATTGCAATGTCTGGAAACGTATTAGTGTATACCACGAGCAATAAAATGGTGGACAATGGAGTTATATAGTGTGCAGTGTGCGTTTCGTGGGTTATTTGTAGATATTTTTGTAATTGAATCTACTAAGAAATACGGAGGGTTGCTTTGCTAAATTGCCAAATGTGAATTAAAATACGCAGTAAAAATGGGAAAACGTACAGCACAACCTTCTTGCACTGCGTGAAGATATTACTTTAGTTTAGGCTTGAACTTGTGAAGAGCCACGAGAACGAGGAAATCATTATATTTTTAAATCAAAATTGAAACTTGTACTCATTATATTATTTTATAAATTCACACAATATGGCGTGAGTGACAAGTATCCCCTTAAAACAATTCACCAATCACACACGCACAAAAAAAAGAGAATGCAAAAGTGTTAATGCTTGCTCGTAGCAAGAAACTGTCTAATATATATGAGTGTACTTTATGTGACGAATGGAAACCCCGAATATGCGACGTCGGTTATTGTTAACAGCCTCTTCACAAGGAGACAGCAACAATTCAGAATCAGCAAAAACTACCGCAGAAAAGTAAAAATTATGAAATTGCGAGCGTTTCTTACTGGCTATCTTACACAGATAAGTGTAGTGGTAATGGCTAGTGCTTTCACCTTGCATTCGAAAACAATTTTTTCACATAAGAGTAATAGCAGCTAGTTACAGCAATGTTCCTGGAAACACTGCTGAGTATGCAGCTGCAAACCGGGCGCCAGAGTTGGAAATAAGAGTAACAAATCTTCTTCTTGCACCTAGTGAAGTACGCTGGCCCCCGAAATAGATAGCATGCCGTCACGGCAAAAAAAAAAAAAAACTAGCTTGAATAGCAGTCCTAAAACTTCGCAGTTTTTAATTATAGGCACATAAAAAGAATTGCGAGTTCCGCCAAGCCTGACAAATCACAAAAAATTTTAACCTTTACTGAATCGCCTGCGGCTTTATACAGCGCATAGCGTTACCTTTCTTTGCGGGATAAAAAATGCCCCTAGTCTGCAGAGTACTTGTGGCCACTCACAGGAAGATGTACGGCCTCTCGCATGTTTAAATATATCGCGCGTGCGTGCATCACGCGTCATTTTAGTGTCTTTAAGCGTGAATAATCAGCGATAGTTAAAGGTACACCTTCTTCTCGAGTGCCCAAGGAACGAAATTTCAAAGCGAACAGTAAGGACAGAATAAATTCTATTACAGCGTCGACCATTCAACCTTAAGAAATTTCTCCAACCATGCCCAACAACGCGGAGAGTACATTCCTTGGCACATCAACTTTTATCTTACGAGCCACCCGTATCTTATGTCTAAATTAAACCATCCTTCTGTAATAGATAAATGTGTGATGCATGTCGAAAATTGCTATGTTGGCAAATGTTTATGCTGTATCTTAGGTATGCGTATGATGAAGGCACGGTGTGTGCACCCGTCTGTGAAACTGTAAACTGCAGGTGTCCTCGGAAAATTCGAAGTACTTGTGTACATACGCAAATGTACACGTGATTATCTTCGGTGGGTTTCCGGACTCATGTACATAGTTTTGTATAATTCCTGACAGTCTGCTCTGGAAGATACATTTGTGCAACACTTTGTTGCAAAAATGTGTGATAATGTATTTCTCTACCAAGCGACGAGGAGTTGCCATATCTCCGTAAAGGCGCCAAGCTCGCCTTTTACATCACATCAATAATCTCCTTCTCACATCGATATTCTCCTTGTCTTAATGCGTCAATCTGCATAAACCCATAGTTATTGTGAACTCAATAAGTTCCATTTGCACCCATTCAGAGCTTAATATGTGCCTGATCGAATGCATTGAAGCAAAGAGCGAAACTATACGAGTTCTGTTACAACAGAAGCTGCTCAGGTTCAGTGTCAGTCTGAATACCTATACACAAAAGCTGTATGACAAACTTGTGGCAAGTATACAATGACGTTACTAGTAAACCGGGACTAATATTTCTGACATGTGAAAATAGTCCGTCTGTAAGAGTCGATCTAGTATACTTGTCCATTTCGTCTGCTGCTGAACTTCTCATTGGCTGGACTGGAGTGCGTTTTGGCAGGAGCCACGAGCCAATCAGCACCAAAGTTGCAGACGAAACTGACATGTCCAATAGATGGACTGTTACAGCATACCTCCCCAGGTTAGATGTTTTAATGTCTCCAGCGGGATGTACGAGGACGCCATTGTTCGACATTGCGAACTTTTTTTTATTGTCCCGATCAATATTGTCACGCTATGTGTGTGAATGCTAAAAGAATGCAGATTATTAACAGTGGTAGTTTACACAGCGTTGTTCATTGTCGACTGATTTGAAGCTTACGCAACCGTGAAACGTTATCAGGAAATAACACGTTGTGACATTTGTGGCTCTAACGAAGGTTGTACTAAACATTTCGTTGTGTACTCTCTTATACAAATACCAGACCATGGATTCCAGTTGGCTTCTAACAATTTCGTGACATACAATCGGGCAACAGGGACTATTCTCTGCAGTAAATTATCAAATTTTACATGGCAAACCAATAATATAAATACGAAGCAAACTATTTCGGAGGTCCCCGCAAATTTTTTTTTTCTAATAATGTCACTTTCCGTCTACTTTGTCAATACGAATTAGGGCTTGTAAAGCCATCATCAGCATATTATTACGTCCACTGCAGGACGAATGCCTCTCTCAGTGATCCCCAATTACCAGTGTCTTGCGCAATAGTTGATACCAATGTGCTCACACACATTTCCTAAAATCTTCACCCCAACAAATTTTCTGTCCTCCTCCACTGCGCTTCGTTTCCCTTGGCACACATACTTCTAATGGTCCACAGGTTATCTGCCCGACGCATTACATGGCCTGCAAAGCTTCATTTTTCAGAGCGCAGCTCTTAGGCGCCCGGTGCTGCGGCGAGCGTCGGCGTTGTCCCTAGGCGTAACTGAGCGAACGAACACCGAGAAAGATGAAAGCGAAGGCCGAGCGCAGCGTGAGAAGAAATGCGTGGTGCCGCTCAAGACGGATGATGACCGCTACGACGTGGCGCCAGATACGGCCGCCATCTACGCATCCGCGGCAACGGCGGCACCGGCCGAGTGGGGAAAATAAAAAGAACCAGAAAGTTCGCCTTCTCGCATAGCGTTCGCAACAAGCGTTTCCCGGTGAAGATTACGGTTGCATAAGCTGCCCGGTATCTGTGTGGTTGGTCTATATAGTATAGCGTCGCGCATCGCGGCTCTGCCAGTCGGTGCGGGGATAGGTGCGATGCCACAATACGTATATCGCGAAATGAAAACATGTGCAGAGCTGCGCTCAAATTTCGCATTAGGGAGTATCGTAATCATCGGTGAATTGTTTTTCTTAATGTGAACTGGAATACGGGTTATCCCCGTTTGCCCTTCATCCACACTGCTCTCTTCCGGGCTGTTAACGCTAGGCCTAACATTTTCTTGTGTGTGTGTGTGTGCGTTTCTCGAGCTTCTTTGTTAGCCTGCAAGTTGAATCTCCGTATGTTAGCAAGGGTAGAGTGCATGACAAGAGCCAAATGACGAAGCTTTAAGGACGACGAACGCGTACGGCCGCTAAGTAAGTACTAGACAAGTTTGGTCACTGGGTTGGCTTAAGACGGTACATAAAAAGATAAATAGATAAAAGTATAGGCTCGAACGCCCGAAGTAGTCAATTAAATTCAGGGAATTTACGTGGCAAAACCATGATTTCGATTATGAGGCACGCTGTAGGGAAGGACTCCGGCTTCAGTTTAAGCGCCAGGGGACATTCGACGTGCCTCCCGCCCCCCTCCAATTCACAAGACACGGGCGTTGTGTTGCATTTCGCCCCCATCGAAATGTGGCAGTCACGGCCGGGATTTCTTCCCGCACAGTCGTGCTTATCAGCTATAGACAATAGTCGCCAAGCCACCGCGGCGGCTACCTAAAGCAGTCAAAGACTGGTAATCGCACAAAAACAATCCGATAACATTCCTATAATAATTTTTAATGTTATATAACCTTGCACAGGTGCTTTGAAGCAGAGAATGGCGACGGAATGTAGATAAGGCGTGATAGTGCCCGCCTGCTGACGACGTGAAAACGCCGTGACGACGATATATTGAAGACGGTGGAACAGTGACAACGGTATGACTACAAAGCAGTGATCACAGTGAAATGAAGGTGACGATATAACAACGACGGCATGAACACCGCGGCGTATTTGTGTTCGACCTCACGTAAATCTGCAGGGAATGCAGTAGCATGTGCTGCATCATCAACGCGTGCTGCGCACTGCGACGCACCCTCATGCACGCTTACGTAGATCACCTACCCCGCCGGGCAGCCTCTGTGTGCGTTATATTTTGCATAATATCTGGTGCTATAGTTTCAACTATGTCTGGTACCGGGCAATCAGCAAGACAGAAATAGCAGCATGAGTGCAAAAGTCGAAGGAACAGGCAACAAAAACTCGGCTTTGAAATAAGTACCCCCCCCCCCCCCCAAAATATTCACTGAGGTTTCTCAACGCAAGAAAAAAATTTGTCTCAAGAAATTATTTTGTTACAAAATAACAGGCTTGGATATGTCTATACTCTGCACATTTGAAATTAGTCGAGAGGAGCTATAATAAATGCATCTCTTTAGTAACTTGAAAATGTATGAAGGTCTTGCAAACATACCATTGCGTTAGTACTGAAAGTTGGGCGAGTTGGTATCTATTAAGTTGTGTTGAGTTGTACCATTGCGTTGTGTCCGATTATCTTGCATTGGTGGTATATAGGTTGTCAACATTCCAATCAACGAGAAATGTAGATAACGACGCCTTTATTGAACTTGTCTTATTGACTCATTCCTGTTGGTAGTCCACTTTTGCAAGTTTACTATAATTTACAAATTCGTCCATGTTCACGCCCCGTTATTCAAGTAGACGGAAGCAGATGACCCAAGTAATGCTTCTTACAAGGCAGATGACATGCATGTAATAGCGTCTTCATCTATGAAAACAAAAATTAGGCTCCCGCTAGTTTTGTAGCTTTCATACATAGAAACAATATGGATTTCAATTGACATTATGGCGGGGGAAGAAAAACAAACCCCTCGTTCCAGATATATGCAGTACAGAAATTATGACTGAAAAGAATCCTTGACACACCTTTTTTCAAATATTATGTCAGCAATGCTGCCTGACGGGACCATTTTTTTAAAGTTCGAAACAACAATTTCTGTCGCATCATGTCTGTAAACCTAATGTGCGAGGACAGTAACGCTATTCGGAAAACAGAATGCATCCTACAACATAAGAATGTCCTACACTGACTTCCCGGAAGAAAAAGCGTCATTGGTAATGTTAACTTTCACCAGCTTCATTTTTTTAATTAGGGAAGAAAGAGGCACTGCTTTAAATGTAGCCCATTTCCGTTTTTTTTTCTCAGGTCTATTTATGTAGAATTTGAGTTTCACAATTCTAATGTTCATGTACATGCCACTGCAGCTATGCCGGAAATCAGGTAATAGGGAAGAAAAATATTGCCTTGCCGACGAAGCACTTGCTGAAAAGTTGGTGCACTCTATGTTACTGCAATTTTCTTTCTTTAGTATCAGTCGCCTGCATAACTTACCAGTTATGGTTTCGGCTATCTTAAAAACAGCGCATGTCGACGTTGCAGCCAAGACCTTGTATTTTCTCCTGAAGTCGAAAGGCAGCGGGGCTTGCTCTGTGAAAGATACACCTTGTGGACTTTTTACAGAAACTTTTTTAGGTACCATTATTTATGACGTTTACTTAACCAGCTCCATATTTTAGGTAGCTCGAATTATTTCATTCTTCTATGATGGTTAAGTTTTTCCTTTGCACGCTTTTCAATGCAATAATTATTTGTGAATAGTTAAGACTCGAGACAACTCTCCCCGCATGCTTTCATAAAAAATGGAGGTACTAAAGCTGAATTTCGATTTCTGAAGTGGTAATTTGAAGGCAGACATACTTCAACATTCTAAAATCATCTAGTATTAGGGAGAGTGTAAAGTTCAAATAGGCCGTACTTGTTATGTATTGCGACTGTGCAGATCCCAAGACTGGCACCAACCTATTACTAGAATGAGTATTTCATAAGAGCACTTAGTTCAAGAAGACTTTCACGATACCTATCTGGCGCATGCTCCATTTTATTAAAGAGCGCAAAAAACAAACCACGAAAGAAATAAAGTGAGCATGTGCCAAGCGCTTGTCACACGTCCACGCGTATTTTATCGTGGTGCGTTCATATTGCTGCGGTGATTAATCATGTCAGGCCCTTCGATTACCCGTTTCGATATAGTTTATTATAAATGTTTGCCCAAGCGATACTGCGTGCCGCACACAGTGAAAAGAGACAGTTTCTCCGCACTCCCTACTTTCACTGTCTTAGCCCGCTGGTTTAGACAAAACGGTCGTGGCTTCGCATCGGAGGTACCTTTTTTGGCTTCTGCATTGTCGGTCATGTTCAGTAATATTGAAATCAAAGGAAAAGCTACCACGAAAATGGGCGCACATTCGCCAACACTGTTATCTTTGAACACTGCAACTTCGCGTACAGCATATATATATATATATATATATATATATATATATATATATATATATATATATATAGCGTACACTGCAATGTACCTGGTTGGACATTACATTGAGAAAATACCCTCGTACTGGAACACCGACACATTGAATTCGAAACCTTTGTTACAAGCTTTGCGACAATCACTTCTACGTTTCAATAACCACGGCTAGCCCGGATAGTTACGGCTGTTGTATATTACGGGGCTTGATACATCCGTACACAATGTAGAGATTGAAATTAAAGTATGATTACTGTAAGCCTTCCTTTCGTAATTGATGTCGTCGAATGTTTTTCGGGAAACTACTTAATAATTAACAACTAAACTAAACAAAAGTGGGCATAGTTTCTGTCTTGTTTATATGTCTATCAATCATTATTTCGCAGCGAGGAGTGTCTAAAATAATTACTGGCTGACCTCCGCTTCTCTGATCATAGTTCCCATACGTTTCAAGAATTTCTTATTTTAACTTCTTGCATGTCTATCTCTTCAACCTAAAGCAGCACTTGAGCATTTCATATGTTCACATGCTTTCAATATAAAGAGGGACGTTCGTTTTGGGGTATAACCCTATCATCATCATCATCATCAGCCTATATTTATGTCCACTGCAGGACGAAGGCCTCTCCCTGCGATCTCCAATTACCCCTGTCGTGTGCTAGCGTATTCCATCATGCGCCTGCACATTTCCTAACTTCATTACTCCGCCTAGTTTTCTGCCGTCCTCGACTGCGCTTCCCTTCTCTTGGTATCAATTCTGTAACCCTAATGGTCCACCGGTTATCCATCCTACGCATTACATGGCCTGCCCAGCTCCACTTCTTCCGCTTAATGTCAATTAGAATATCGGCTATCCCAGTTTTTTCTCTGATCCACACCGCTCTCTTCTTGTCTCTTAACGTTAGTCCTAAGATTTTTCATTCCATGGCTCTTTGTGCGGTCCTTAACTTGTTCTCGAGCTTCTTTGTTAACCTCCAAGTTTCTGCCTCATATGTTAGCACCGGTAGAATGCAATGATTGTACACTTTTCTTTTCAACGACAGTGGTAAGCTCCCATGCATGATTTGGCAATGCCTGCCGTGGGCACTCCAACCCAATTTTATTCTTCTGTAAATTTCTTTCTGTGAGCGTCTTGTGAGTCAGGGTCCCCTGTGAGTAACTGACCTAGATAAACGTACTCCTTTACAGGCTCTAGAGACTCTAGACTCTATAACCCGATATTGGGCCATTATTTCACACCAAACGAAAGTTATAAAAACCGGCAAAGCCAAATTTCTCGCTGAAGTCAGCCCTGCCATAAATAATAATATTAAATGCAGGTGTTATGTAACGAATGAACGCGGCACACATCTTGGGAGCCAGTGGTTAAGATACATTACAATATTGAAGTATTGTGATATATATCATCATCATCATCATCATCAGCCTATATTTTATGTCCACTGCAGGACGAAGGCCTCTCCCTACGATCTCCAATTACCCCTGTCTTGCGCTAGCGTATTCCAACTTGCGCCTGCGAATTTCCTAACCTCATCATCCCACCTGACTTTCTGCCGTCCTCGACTGCGCTTCCCTTCTCTTGGTATCCATTCTGTAACCCTAATGGTCCACCGGTTATCTATCCTACGCATTACATGGCCTGCCCAGCTCCATTTCTTCCGCTTAATGTCAACTAGAATATCGTCTACCCCCGTTTGTTCTCTGATCCACACCGCTCTCTTCCTGTCTCTTAACGTTACTCCTAATATTTTTCGTTCCATCGCTCTTTGTGCGGTCCTTAACTTGTTCTCGAGCTTCTTTGTTAACCTCCAAGTTTCTGCCCCATATGTTAGCACCGGTAGAATGCAATGATTGTACACTTTTCTTTTCAACGACAGTGGTAAGCTCCCAGTCAGGATTTGGCAATGCCTGCCGTATGCACTCCAACCCAATTTTATTCTTCTGTAAATTTCTTTCTCATGATCAGGGTCCCCTGTGAGTAACTGATTATGAAAAGGCATTCGATTCAGTAGAGATACCAGCAGTCATAGAGGCATTGCGTAATCAAGGAGTAGAGGAGGCATACGTGAATATCTTGGCAAATATCTACAAGGATTCCACAGCTACCTTGGTTCTCCACAAGAAAAGTAGAAAGATACCTATCAAGAAAGGGGTCAGGCAAGGAGACACAATCTCTCCAATGCTATTCACTGCATGCTTAGAAGAAGTATTCAAGCTCTTAGACTGGGAAGGATTAGGAGTGAGGATCGACGGCGAATATCTCAGCAACCTTCGGTTTGCAGATGACATTGTCCTATTGAGCAACAATGGAGAGGAATTACAACAAATGATTGAGGACCTTCATCGAGAAAGTGCAAGAATTGGGTTGAAGATGAATATGCAGAAGACAAAGATAATGTTCAATAGCCTGGCAAGGGAACAAGAATTCAGGATCGCCAGTCAGCCTCTAGAGTCTGTAAAGGAATATGTTTATCTAGGTGATATATATATATATATATATATATATATATATATATATATATATCAGTGGCGTAGCCAGAAATTTTGTTCGGGGGGGGGATGGGCTCAGGTTGCAGCGCGGCCTCCTCCTTATAGAATTTGTCGAGGGATCAAATACATGAATAATAACTGCATTGCCACTGCCATTGTACATTAGATGCTGCAAACGAATTATTGAACGCTACGCACTGTGATTACAAGTATGAAATTTTTCATAAAAAATATATTCGTACGTCCCCAAAATTGTGGCAGAAATAACTGATATCAATGCTTCCGCATTTTTTGTCTTTTTAATAAGTACAGAAAATATCGCACGAACTTTAGAACTATATCAGTTCAAAACCATAAAGGCCATGAAATTAACAAGTTGAGGACAATATTTTGATGAATATATGTCATTCACGAACGTTGTTTACATTTTTGTACATATGCAACGGCCAGGGAAAAACCTCAATGACGCTGTCCTTCATTGTAATGGATTGCGCAGGAGCAGCTGTTACCAGTCGTGTATTGTGAGTAATTGCACCAAAATTATAGTCGCAACAGTCAGTACATATAAAAAACAGTTCTGCAAAAATATACATTAGAAAGGCGAAGATAGAATGGAATATACAAATGCGAAGATACAACTTAATAAAGGGCAAACAAGTGTCGCTGGAAACAAAGTTCACTGCTTGTATATACACAAAACCTCGCAACAAGATATTTAAATGTACGTATAAGTATCCAATAAATCTACGTATCTAAGCAAACGTCACTGTATATAATGCGTCAAGCAAGACAAGTAAACATGTTGCTCAGTCACAGATAGTAAACTAGATAGATAGTAAAAAAAAGAAAGACAGACGATCCAGGCAAGAACAATGCTATGATCGCAGAGATCGTGATATGTACTTGGGCCATGCTGCAGTCGCGCCAGCACTATATGGGTAGAATAATAGAGGAAGGTGCAGAAATCAGTACGAAAATGTGCATTTTAGCTGCCTGTACAGTGGCAACAATTATTATGCACCCAAAATCAAAGAATGCTATTGCTTTGCTTCAAAAAAGAAGAAAAAAGCAGGTAGCCAAAAAGCAAAGAAAAGGACAAACGAAAGCCACAGGTGATGTGGCAAGTTGAACTACCCAATATCCGAGTGTGTTTGTTGCGAAACGCTGCTTGGGCCGGGCTTTCAATGAGCAAGGTCGGTCAAAATTGGTTATTGTTGTCCTCGTAATTTTCGTATTCGCATGATAATTTTGATCATGACGCTAGCTGTTACAATAAATGGTGAAAATTTCGGTGGTTTTAAAAGCTAATGGACAGTCATACGTTTTCATAATTACGAGTTCTGAAGACACAGAGCTTTTTACATGAATTGATCTGTGCTGCTTCGCTGTCTAAAGGACAAACTTCACTCGGCGGGGAAGTTTAGCAAAGCGGTCAATGACTTCAGACACGTTGATGCCGATGTCTCTGTGGGCGTATAAGAGATTCAGCCTAACCATGCGTTTCTCAGACATTGCAGAGCGCAAGTAGCGTTTTAGTAATCTCAGGTTTTAAAATATTTGTTCTGCGCTGGCAGTGGTCAAGAGAAGGGTGACTAGAATCTTCAGCAGTTTGTACACATTTACACAGAACCTCCAGTCGCAATGAGAGAGGGCATCTATTCTGGTGCTAAAACCTAACTACACTTCTTCGATGTCGTTGGCATCCTTGTTTAGGTACCTTGCACAAACAGTAAGCTGTTCGATTCCAGCAATATACGTCGTTTCGTCAGCAAGTACGGAGAAGTAGCTGCGGCGTTTACCTTTGCCCCTAGGCTTTCTTTGATGATTTCACCAAAAATTTCCACAATGTGGTTTTGTACATCTGGGCTTAAATACGAGGCATTACTGGGGCAACTTTCCAAATGGTTCTTCAGATTTGTATCTCCACAATTAGCTCGCATGCGAAGAAGCGCTTTGAAAATACCAGTATTTGCAGCCGGGGCTTTGCTTTAATCCATAGGACAACTGTCCCTATGGCCACGAACAGCCAGACTTTGTCGCCCGCTAAAAAGAACTGTCTCAATAATAGGCCGCTAAATTTCTTCTGTTTTCTCTTATTTTACTTTGCCTGCCCTGGTCCAGCTGATAGATCACATTGGGTGCGCTTCCTGAAAATGTTTGGAGTGTAATGAAGCAGAGGCCGCCCCTGTGTATGTGCCGACTGATAAGGAAGACGAAGTATCGTGCCGTGATCGCGCGTGAGCCCCGTGCTACAAAAAGCCCTTGCAGTGCCACCTTTACGTAGCGTTCTTGCAACGTTATCGACGACAATAAACCTCGTCGCATTTGGTGGAGGTTGCTGAGATCCTGCGCCTCGTCCTGGAGCTCCGCACTCGAACCCTGCCAACACCAACACTGTCGACCGGCACTATGCCTGATCCAGCCACTTCGTTGCCTGCACCACCGGCTGCCACTGTCGTCTGCGCCGGCGTCCCTCTTCATCGCGACCCACTCATTTTCAGTGGGATCGCCGAACACGACGTGGAAGACTGGCTCTCATTGTACGAACGTGTATGTGCTCATAACAAATGGGACGACCAGTCTGAGCTCTCCTAAGTGTCTTTCTACCTCGCCGACGTAGCCAAACTGTGGTTCTTCAACCACGAATCAGACTTTTCAAGCTGGTCAGCATTTAAGACACTTTTTGCCGAAGTCTTTTATCGCCCCGTTGTGCGTAAGATACGCGCTGAATAGCGTCTGCGCCAGCGCGCACAGCAGCCTGGAGAGACATTCACCAGCTACATAGAGGATGTTCTCGATTTGTGCAAGCGGGTAAATCCCACCATGTCAGAGGATGACAAGATCAAGCATATCCTCAAAGGCATAGAGGACGGCGCATTCCAGATGCTGCTGGCAAAAAGCCCAACGAGCGTGCCCGTCCTTACTAACTTATGTCAGATATTTGAAGAGCTGCGCCGCCAACGTTCCATCGCCCGCCAAAACATTAAGCATGCCGATTCTGTCTCGAGCATTGCGATTTCTGCGGACCTTCTGCCCAACTCGACCCCATCGCAACATATAAAAGCTTTTATTCGTGAAGAGGTGGCCAGGCAGCTATCGCTGCTGCCTCATAGCTACGCACCTTCGGCAGCTTTGAGTCCAACGCTACAGCAAGCCATCCGGAATCAGATATCGGAAGCGCTTCCTGCAGCTCCTACAACCTCCCTACCCAATCCTTTAAGTGTGCCGCTGCCCTATACCGACTTTCCCAATCACCCTACGTCGCTACCGCTCAATGCGACGAGGTTTATTGTCGTCGATAACGTTGCCAGAACGCTACGTAAAGGTAGGCACTGCAAGGCCTTTTTGTAGCACGGGGCTCACTCGCGATCACGGCACGATACTTCGTCTTCCTCTTCAGTCGGCACATACACAGGGGTGGCCTCTGCTCCATTACAGGAGAAACTTATCGGCTGCCAGCTGACAGTCACGGTGATATTTAGTATTTTCGTGTATAGAAGATTGCGAGCGCGTGCCTCCATCTATGGAATGGCGTGAATACGAGGGCTCCAGTGTGCGCATGTTGGCCCAAGTTTAAAAGAACACTAAACCCGTAAAGTTTATACCCACAAAGTTCGCAATTGAAATCCATGCGCTCCGTAGATTCCACGGCCGCTGCGAGATGCCGCGACGCGCCCGTTCGCTGTCGAAAAGCCCTTGAAACTTTGTGCTCGGATGGGGCTCCTTGCGTTATGTGACTCCAAGCGCAGAAGCGTTGCCACGAAATCCAGCTCGATTTCTCAAGGGTCGTGCCGAAATGTCTTTTCGAGCGTGAAACAGACATTGTAGACAAAATGCCTAATGATTCCCGGTGCCGGTGGTTGTTCTGGTGGGTGCCGGGAAAAAATTTCGGGGGGGGGGGGGGGGCTGCAGCCCCATCAGCCCCCCCCCTTCCCTGGCTACGCGCCTGATATATATATATATATATATATATATATATATATATATATTCGTAATAAGAAGATATAAAGATGGAATATTCCGGTTTTCACCTAACACTGAAGCAATGATTGGCGTAGATAAACGTACAATATATCCAGCACCTATGGCCATTTTGTGATTGAAAACTTGTTACTTTTCTAGTAGCTGTTTTTATTTCGATACGACAGTGGCCAATTGCATCGCACTTACCGGACGTCAGTTACATGCAAACGATAGTAACGATTGGAAGCGAAATGACGCCGCGCTGACGTCGCTAGCTCTGCCTTGCCTAATGTAGACGTGGCATTGAGAATATGTTTACCCAACTAGATTACGTTCAAAACAGCGCTATTCCACAATTTATGAATAGTTTTTTTTGCAAGGGCGTATATTGGGAACCAGTAAAGGCAAAACGACAAAAGGTAAGAATGATCATGTACGTCAACAAGAGCCTGCGATGTACGCAAAAACATCGCACCTCCTGCGACGCATGCCCGTGTGCACAGCGCTTTGTACTTTTTATTGCGATAGCAATTATATGGACACTCAAAAGCAGATTTCTGCCGTCGGCGTCGCCGTCGCCGTCGCCGTCGCCGTGAGGTTCCGTATGACGTCATTTGGAGATGAAATCGTCGCCGTAGTAAGTGGTTCTTGAGGGAAAGGGAAAGGTTGGCGCTATCTTCTGCAGCCCTTGAGGGAGCACGGCTCAGCGCCAAATCGTCGCCGCGCGCCGAACGCTGTATGTGCGAGTGAAAGGGCGCGAGGGGCGCGTCTTTCACGGGGAGTGAACGCACGGCGGAGAACAAACGCGCGTTCTGCGCCGTGCTCGCTTAAGGGCTGCAGAAGTAGGCGTCTCTTTTCTCCTTTACAATCACCATATATGTAGAGCAAACGCGCCTTCTTCGGACACGCGAGAGGCCGTGGGGGAGGGGGAGGGAAGGGAGGCGACGTTTAGCTGCGGCACCAAGTGCCTATTTATATCAGAGGCTCCAGCAACAGTCACCAACGCCGCACGCATTTTGAGCTAACGCGGGCAAAACGCCGATGGCGTCGACAACAGTTCTGCGTGTTGTTGCTACCAAAGCCGCTCACCTTACTTCGTATGACATTGCTGTGTTGCTATCGCATTCATTGCTTCGCCCTTAGGGCGAAACTGTGACCTTTTTTTCTTTGGATCTATTTGTTTTTGTTTTTGGAGTAACTTGATTACTTTTGAACGTAATTATAGTGCATGGCAATGAGCCTTGCTAGAGTTGAGTAAATCACATAGTTTGCGGACAACTCCGTTTCTTATTACATGATACTGTTAGTGATTTTGCTTGTGTAGGTAGTTTAGGTAGCTTTGCTTGTTGAAGCAGTGAGCGCCAAAAGGCGGTCACTGCTTGAGCTAGTTGTTCGCACACGTTGCGGAAAATCCCGAACTTTGGCTTGCCAGACAGCAGAGCCCCCAATTTGTTCCCGATTTGTCGGCAAGACAACATACAACACCAATTTCTCCGCGGCTTTCATGTTCCAAAGTAACACCCGAATTTTACCCACTAAATTTCAAAAATATCAAACCCTGAAACGAAGAACCCAAAACATAAATCAACAGCTGTGCATGCTTCACAGAAACCCTAATGATGTAATTACTTGAGTGATATTGCACACAACTGTTATGTAGTTGATTTTTTTTAATGAGCCGTGACCCATCTGTTCTGAGTATCATATTGCTATAATAAAAACACACTAATTCGTTATTATTTACAAATTGTGTGCAAAAACCTCATTTCCTGATTTTTCTTAATGCGACAGCTTTACGCGAAAATCATTCGTCGTCGGCGTTTCACAAAAAGTGCTCCAAAAATGGCCCTCGGCGCAAAAAGTAAAAACAGGTGAAAAAAAATGCTCGGATTCACGTGGTATTTCTCAGGGAGGTTGCTGTATACAAAGCAAATAATGCCTTTGAAAAGAAAATTTCGTAGATTTTGGTCCTGGTGGGAATGAAACCCGGCTTCGGGGGTGCGAGGCGAGAATGTTTCCCTGATACCGTGGTGGCTCCATGATTCTGGTTGACTAAAGGCCTAGTGCGTGCGTTAATCAGCGCGTTAATGAGCACGTTGATGCATGCAATGAGCGCATTTATGACGTTCCGAAGTCTACACCCGCTATAATGCCTTCGCATTCCCATATGCAAGCAATGTAAGTGTCTCCACCGAATGCTTTTTATCTTACCATCGAGAACTCTCAGCTTGATTTCAGTCTCTCCATTTGTCTTTTGCACCTTGAATATGATATCAGCAGTACTGAAATTGTAAAATAAAAAAATAAGTCAGAATCCACCCTAGTGGTGCTTTGTAGCAATAATGTTATGTTTATTGTCACTGACGTGTCTCCTTCAAGCAGGCTGCAATGACAAAAAAAGTACTTTCTAGTTTAATTTCTAATCTCTTACAGCAAGATGTCTACTGTGCCGATTTCTCCGTCAATAAATTTAGCATGGCTGCGGCGATAATCGCAAATGCCATTCAAATGACACGCCTTCGATACGAATTGTCTGAGACGCCGTGCGCATGAAACATTGCTGCTCCGTACAACGGTTACTGTTATTACATATGCTGCTGAGTTCCAGCTTTCGGGCATCACAAGGCGCGTGTTATGTTCTAAAGGGGATTGCGCATTTTATGCCTCTAAACCTAGATGTCCGATATTTTAGGCGTGGACTGGCGTCATCTATGGTGTTCTGTCAGAACTGCGCTAGCTGTTTCGACGCCAGGGGAGTTCAAACGCGCAGTAATAAAAATGTTATTTGTTCGCGCGCCTAATTGTTTTCTGCTAATTGGTTCACTTTGCGTGCCCAACACCTGGGACGCTCGCACTCAATGTGCTCTGTTTTAACGAACAGATGCGCTCCCCTGCTTAATGAACGCAATGTGCGTCCTTTTGTCGTTTTCGTTGTTCAAGGTTTCATTTCTGCGTGCGTTCTGGTAATTTTTCTTATTTTGTTCAACAAAATGTTTTTTTTTTTCATTCAGGAAACCGGCTACGAGTGTCCGATGAAACGGCGGATAAAATTCTGCTAGGAATAGCCACAGGGAACTCATCGGATATCGTCTTATCACATTGTCACCAAAACTCTATAGTTGACCCTAGCTTTTGCCACCTCTAGGCGAGATAGAGTAAACATATTGTTACGCGAAGAACCAGTCAGTAAGACTACCAACTATTTACAGGTTGTATTTACAACAGCGGTTGCAGCGCTGACCGGTTAGACTCACAGCGCGAGTCCAGCTCCTTCTTCCTCTTCTTTTCTCGAGTGATGGCGCCCGCGTGCATCGTTCAAACAACCAAATACCACACGTGTGTAGCATAATCCCCCGGCGGCAGAGCGACGTCCCGGAGCGTCTAAATGTCATCGCTGGGAGGGTGATAGTGCTTCAGTCGTGTAACGTGAACAATATCACTGGACTGGGAAGCAGTTGGGGCGTCAGGGCGATCTCGTAGGTGACGGGAGTCACGGCACGAAGCACTCGGTAGGGGCCTGTGTAACGAGACAGCAGTTTTTCCGACAGGCCGACCTGACGCGACGGAGACCATAGAAGCACCAAAGAACTAGGCGGGAAGTGCACGTCTCGGTGTCGCTGGTCGTACAAACGCCTTTGACTCTCTTGGGAGTGCAGAAGGCGGTCACGGGCAACTTCCCTTGCGTGGGCAGCGCGGGCGACGGCATCAAGGGCATATTCACTGGTGGGCGCTGCGTGAACAGGGAGGGTTGTGTCGAGGGGCAGTGCTGGTTCTCGGCCGAACAGAAGCAAAAATGGCGAAGAACCGGCTGTGTCGTGGCGCGAGGTATTATACGCAAAGGTGACAAACGGTAGAGCGAGGTCCCAGTCAGTGTGGTCAGAAGAGACATACTTCGCGAGCATGTCTGTGAGAGTGCGATTAAGACGCTCCGTGAGGCCATTAGTTTGCGGATGGTATGACGTGGATAGCTTGTGCCTCGTGGCACAGGACTGCGGGATGTCCGCGATAACTTTTGACAGGAATGTCCGGCCACGGTCTGTGAGAAGTTGTCGCGGAGCTCCATGTAATAAAATCACGTCGCGTAGAAGAAAATCGGCAACATCTGTGGCGCAGCTTGTAGGGAGCGCTCGGGTGATGGCGTAGCGCGTGGCGTAATCTGTGGGCACAGCGACCCACCTGTTCCCAGAGGTAGAAACAGGAAAAGGACCAAGTAAATCTAAACCAACCCGAAAGAATGGTTCCGCGGGAATGTCAATTGCTTGAAGGCACCCAACAGGGAGCGTCGACGGTGTCTTGCGTCGCTGGCATTTCTCACACGCAGCTACGTATCTTCGAACGGAGCGAGCAAGCCCAGGCCAAAAGAAGCGTCGGCGGATCCGGTCGTAGGTACGTGACACACCGAGGTGACCGGCAGTGGGGAGGTCGTGAAGTTCGTGGAGAACAGCCGAGCGAAGGTGTTTAGGGATCACAAGGAGTAATGCTGGGCCGTCGGGGTGAACGTTGTGGCGGTAGAGTACGCCATCTTGAAGTTTGAATAAGCGAAGGGAGCTGTCGGCAAGTGACGATTCCAGGCGCTCAATGATGATACGCAAGGACGGGTCACTGCGCTGCTCGTCGGCGACATGGACCAGTGGAAAAACCGAGAGAACGCAGGCGCCGCTGTCAGGTTCAGACGTAGAGGTCGTGTCTTGGACTGGGTAGCGAGAGAGACAATCGGCGTCCTGGTGTTGGCGTCCCGACTTGTACGTCACTGTGTAGGGATATTCTTGTAGTCGGAGAGCCCAACGACCGAGACTGCCAGTAGGATCCTTGAGCGACGAAAGCCAACACAGCGCATGATGGTCTGTGATTACTAAGAAGGGCTTGCCATATAAATATGGGCGGAACTTTGTAACAGCCCAGACGAGAGCAAGACATTCGCACTCGGTAATCGAATAGTTGCGCTCTGCAGTTGTCAGGAGCCGGCTAGCGTAGGCTATAACGCGGTCGTGTCCATGTTGCCGTTACGCTAAGACTGCGCCGATCCCATAACCACTGGCATCGGTTCGTACCTCTGTAGGTGCGGACGGGTCAAAGTGGGCCAAGATCGGTGGATTGGTCAGAATCGTGATAAATTGGTAGAGGCCATCTGGAGTGACGAAAGCGGTCTTTTCTTGGTCTCGCTCATCGACGGAAATCTGCCAATAACCAGATCGAAGGTCAATGGACGAAAAGAATTTGGCACCGTGAAGACAATCAAGAGCGTCGTCAATTCGTGGTAATGGGTAAGCGTTCTTTTTAGTGATTCGGTTTAGGTTTCGGTAATCAACGCAGAAACGCCACGTGCCATCTTTCTTTTTGACGAGCACGACCGGCGACGCCTAAGGGCTCTACGAGGGCTCAACAATGCCTTTGGCGAGCATCTTGTTGACTTCCTGCTGAATAACTTGCCGCTCTGCCGTGGACACGCGATACGGTCGGCGATGAATGGGAATAGCATCACCAGTGTTTATCTGATGCTTAACAAGGGACGTCTGACCAAGTGGGCGATTGTCAGTGTCAAATATGTCGCGGTAAGAAAGCAAAAGGCGATATAGGGTGGCTCTTTGGCCAGGGGCGAGGTCCGGAGCGACCATGGGACGTAATGGGCCGTCGAGGTTCAAGGCATCCTGCGGGTAATGAGGAGGATCTGGAGACGCGTCGGCTGCAAAAGCAGTGACGTGGTCGTCTGTCACTGACCGGAGCGTGGCCACCGCTATGCCTTCAGGTAACACTTGCTTCGTCAAGCCAAAATTGACAACGGGAAGACACATCCGATTAGCGGCAAGGGTAACGACGGAGTGTGGTACAGAGATGTCGCGCGCCAGGAGGACATCACGAATAGGGGCGACGACATAGTCGCCAGCAGGCACGGTTGCCGTTGAGGCCAATTCGACGAAGGTTAGTGCTTTTGGAGGTAACCGAACAAACGCTGTAGTGCATAGGGTGTTCGGTTGTGCGGGGCGAACGTCGGAAAGAAGAGGAAACTCGAGGCACAGCGCACCGGTGGAACCGTTGATGAGGGCAGAATGCGTCGTCAGAAAGTCGAGCCCGAAGATTAGGTCATGAGGGCAACTGGTCAGCACGGAGAACAGGACGGGAACTTGGCGGCCAGCAATTCCTACGCGAGCAGTGCACATACCACAGACGGCAACATTGACGCCATTGGCGACGCGTACGGCTCGAGTGACGGCAGGCGTAAGAACTTTTTTGAGGCGACGACATAGGGCAGCGCTCATTATGGACACTTGGCCTCCAGTATCAATCAATGCCGTCAACGGGACACCATCGACGTCTACTTCAATTCGGTTCGTGTTCGTGAGGAGCGTCAACGGAGGATTTGGACAGGATGAACGGGATGCAGCACTACCTCCAAGAGCTGCATGGCCTAGTTTTCCGTCCGGCGGTTTGGCGAGGAAAAGCGGCGAGGTTGGGGTGACAGGGAGTGACGGCGTTGAGGCGACGGCGATCGCCCGGAGGAGCGGCTGTCAGGGTCATCAGAAGTAGGGTACGGACGGCGAGGTGAGTAACGGCGAGCGTCGGCGTATGGGCGAGGAGCAGGGAATGAGCTCCAGTACGGCGGCATCCAGGTGGTGCGGCAGTGGCGGGATACGTGACCAACTTGGAGGCAGCGGAAGCAGATCGGTTTGTCGTCAGGAGTTCGCCATTCGGCAGGATTGCGTGGTCTGGGAGCGAAATACTGGCCATTAAAGGTTGAGGACATAGGAATGGGTGCCGAATCAGGTCAGGAGACAGAGCAGGTGGTAGGGATGCCAAGGCTGGCAATTTCTTGCCGCACAACCGCTTGTATAACGGAAATAGTAGGGGCCGCTGGGTCAAAGCTACCGTCGAGGGGTCGAGGATGACGGGGGGCCGGACTCGCCGCTTCAATCTCACGGCGAACGACACGCGTGAGGTTCTATTGAAATGGTCGTGTTGCAGGAAGAGCGGAGCAGGAGGACGTGGCAGGGGTGTTTGGGAGCCGGGAAAAGTGTGGGACGACGCGGCGGCTTTTGGCTACCTCGAAGCGGCGGCATTCTTTGACGATGGCTTCGACAGTAGAAACGTCGTTATAGACGAGCAAATTGAAGGCGTCGTCCGCATTGCCTTTTAGGATATGGCCCACCTTGTCAACCTCGGTCATGTGCTCGGCGACTTTCCGGCAAAGCGCGAGCACATCCTGTATGTAGGAGACATACGATTCTGTCGACGACTGGACACGGGAAGTAAGCTCTTGTCGCGCAGCCTGTTGGCGACCTGACGGGTTGCCAAATAGGTCGCGACGCCTCTCTTTGAAAGTGTCCCAGCTGGATATCTCAACCTCATGGGTGGGAAAGCAGACACGCGGTGTCCCGTCCAGATAAAATAGCACATTGGCAAGCATGATGGTAGGGTCCCAGTGGTGGCTTCGGCTAACAAGCTCATACATGCTGAGCCAGTCGTCGATGTCAACGCCATTTTGGGCGGAGAATGTCCCAGGATCGCGGAGACTAGGAACCGTAACGTACGTTGTGGTTGGCGCCGCAGGTGTAGGTGACGACGAGGTGTTTCCATCGGAGCCATCGCTGAGAAGACAACGGTGCGGCCGTTTCGGAGCTCCGTGGCGAGGACGGGGAACGTTCCACCTCCACCAGAATGTTACGGGAAGAACCAGTCAGTAAGACTACCAACTATTTACAGGTTGTATTTACAACAGCGGTTGCCGCGCTGACCGGTTAGACTCACAGCGCGAGCCCAGCTCCTTCTTCCTCTTCTTTTCTCGAGTGATGGCGCCCGCGCCCATCGTTCAAACAGCCAAATACCACACGCGTGTAGCGATATTATTACAAGAAAGTCGCAGTTTTCACGAAAGGCACAGCATCAATTGCAATAGAAAATTCGCGGACAGCTATACAAAGTAAGGATAGTAGTTTTATTGGTCGTATAAACTTGTAAAGAAAGGCACACTAACTAAATTAACAAGGATGGTGTCAGACGCGCACAAGCAAACATGAACGCATCTCACTTGACGACCGCGGAAATTGGCTGTCAAAATGCTGGAAAGCGTCAGCGCAGCAGCAAGAGCGAGCGAATTGAGTTCCGCGCCGGTGCTCGCATCAACGCGAACTTAGCCACAAGAACACAGGGAGGGCGGACTCTGCCCCCGCTGAAGATTACTTTCAAATCATAGCTGTACCGGCGTGTGCTCGCGGCGCAGAATGCCCCTCCCCCCCTTCCCGCCGGAGCCCATCCCGCCGGGACCGCGCAGCCGCAGTAAATCGTGGCCCCTCCACCTCCCTAGCCTCCCTCTGGTGTGTTCTGCGCGTTTGAAAGACTACGCTTCCTTCAAGCTTCCCGCCCTAGTGTGCGCGAGCCACGATTGACGACTCACCATCGATGCTTTCACTCGACTATAGAGCGTGTGGCACGCGCAGACGATTTTATCGCTAGTGGCCTTTATACGGAACCTCACAGCGACGGCGACGACGGCAAAATTTCGACATATTATTACGAGCCGCCTCCTTGCATTAAGGAAGAAGACGACGATCGCCGGGGAACGCTGCGCGTGTTCAGCCATCTTGGCCATCTCTGCCAACAATCCCTGTACATAAATACTGTCCCCTTTTTATCTATTTGACCCCCCGTCACACATTGGTGGAAGGTGTGGGGTATTCTCGCCAGACGACGGAGCTCCGAAGCGGTAGGCGCTGCGGTGCGACCACCATGGTACACCAACCGGAATCTGCTTCTGCGCCGCGGACACCGATTCTAGTAGTCCAACCCGGAGACCCTGGAACGTTCAACAGCACCGATGGTATCGACGTTGAGGAATGGCTCACACTATACGAACGGGTGAGCAATTAAAACCACTGGGACCTGGTAGTCATGCTGGCCAATGTGGTGTTTTATCTCAGTGGAACGGCGAAGTTATGGTATGACAATCACAAGGCCGACTTTGGGAGCTGGGATACATTCAAACAAAAGCTCCGTGACCTGTTCGGTAAGGCCTCCAGTCGTAAAATCGCTGCAAATCAACAGCTGTCAACTCGCATCCAGATGTCCACGGAATCATGTTTGTCTTACATAAGGGATGTGCTGGCGCTGTGCCGTAAAGCTGACAGTAACATGCCAGAGACTGACAAGGTTGGCCACGTCCTGAAAGGGATAGCGGACGACGCATTCAATCTGCTCATGTGCAGAAATTGTGCTACCGTCGATGCCATGATCGAGGAGTGTCAGCGCTCGACCAGGCTAAGAGCCGCCGTATTGAACGACCATTCGCCCAGCTTCCCAACACCGCTGCAACGTCTTCGTGTGAAGAGCGGCCTCAATCTAAACTTTCGCCGCCGGTGGCCGAAATGACGAGGATTGTCCACCGTGAAATCGAGGCAATGGCTCCCGCTAGCCTCTTTACCAGCTCTAACGGCGGCGACTCGACCACACCAGCGGTTTCACTCGTCGAGGCCATCGTTCGAAACGAACTCGCGAATCTCGGGGTTCACGCTGCTTGCGCCGTTGTCAGCCCTACATGCGCTTCCGGGGCCAAGATATCGTTCCATCGGTATCCACGGTTTGGTCCACGATCGCGAAACCCTGCTTATTGGCGAACTGAAAACGATCGGCCTATCTGCTTTCACTGCCGCCGTGTCAGGCGCGTTGCTCGCTATTGTAAGAACCGCTGGTCGTTCCTGCCACGTACTCCATCCTTTGGCCGTGCTCGCCGCCTTGATCGCAGCCCTTTTGAGCCACTATCTGCGGCACACCCCTACAACCCTGACGCTGCCACGACATGGTCCAGCCGCTCGCCGTCACCTAGACGTCACCAGTCGCGTTCGCAACCGTACCGCCGTCCGTCCTCCCGCTCCCCGCCACCTCGCCGCGCCCCGTCGCCGAGCAACGTTGGTTCCTTCACTCCGGAAAACTAAACGATGCAGCGCCCGGAGGTAACGCTGCATCTACGACTCTGCCCCAAAACCCTCTAGTTACTCTGCCGACTCGACGCTGTGTTGGACGTTGACGTTGATGGCGTGATGATTTCTGCACTTGTCGACACCGGGGCTTATATTTCTGTCATGAGCTCTGGTCTTCGCCGTCGCCCAAAGAAGGTGGTCACACCTGCTGTTTACCACGCTGTAAGAATGGCCGATGGAGGAACTCCCACCTTCCTTGGCATGTGCATCGCCCGCGTAACAATCGCCAGTCACCCAACTACAGTTTTAATTGCCGTTCTTGAACAATGTCCGTACGAAGTTATTCTTGGTCTGGACTTTCTCGCAACTCAGTCTGCCCTAATTGACTGTGCAACTGGCCTCCTGCAGCTTGAACTACCTCACCTAGCCGATGCCCCTACCACGCCTTCGGCCCGTCTCTGCTCTCTCGACTATGTGCACATGCCCCCGCAAGCCGCCGTGTATATCGCCATGGTCTCAAGCCCTCCTGTCGCTGATGGCAATTACGTGCTATCCCCGATAACGGACGTTCTGCTCGCCAAGAACGTCGCCGTGCCTAACACCCTCGTAACTGTCACCGGCAACCGCATCACCATTCCTATTTTAAACTTCAGCGCCTCTCCTCAACTGATTCCGGCAGGCATGTCACTCGCCGCCATCACTGTTGCCGAAGACTGCGAGATTTGTGTGTTCGATCCCACCAGTTCCTCCAATTCGTCCTTCCTTTGCACCCCGAGCAGTTCGCCGCGCGATGTCTTTGTCGGAATGATCCCTGATGACCTTCCTTCTGATTAAGCTACTGACCTTCGCCGCCTCCTGGAGTCTTACCACGACATTTTCGACTTCGATGACCGTTCTCTGAGCCAAACGTCTGTTGTCCAACATCGCATCGACACGGGGAACGCGAGCCCTATCCGTCGCCGTCCCTATCGTGTCTCCCTCGTCGAACGTAGTGCGATTGAAGGCGAAGTTGACAAAATGCTCACTAAAGGTGTTATCGAACCTTCTTCCAGTTCGTGGGCGTCCCCTGTGGTGCTAGTAAAAAACAAAGACGGCAGCTGGCGCTTTTGTGTTGACTACCGACACTTGAACAACATCACACGCAAGGACTTCTACCCCCTGCCCCGAATCAATGACGCCTTGGACTGCCTCCACGGCGCCACGTACGTTTCCTCCATCGACATACGCTCCGGATACTGTCAGATTACCGTTTATGCCATGGACCGTGAAAAGACTGCGTTCGTCACACCAGATGGACTTTACCAATTCAAGGTTATGCCTTTTGGATTGTTAATGCCCCCGCGACCTTCGAGCGAATGATGGATTCTCTCCTTTGGGGCTATAAATGGTCTACGTGTTTATGTTATCTAGATGACGTGATTGTCTTTTCGCCTACTTTTGAGGACCACCTAGGCCGCCTGTCGGCCATTCTTGATGTGTTTCGCCACGCTGGCCTACAACTTAACTCCTCCAAGTGTCATTTCGCTCGATGTCACATCACCGTTCTCGGTCACCTTGTGTGCTAACGGTGTCCAACCTGACCCCGACAAGGTGCCTGCCGTCCGATACTTTCCTATTCCTCGCTCAGTTAGCGATATACGGAGCTTTGTAGGCTTGTATTCCTACTTCCGCCGCTTTGTCAGGAATTTTGCCGACATTGCCCGGCCGCTAGCTGACCTACTCAAGAAGGACATCTCTTTTTCCTGGGGTCGTGCACAAGCAGCCGCATTCACCACCTTTGTCAGTTTACTGACTTCATCGCCCGTTTTGGCGCATTATCACCCATCGGCCCCTACAGAAGTTCGCACCGACTCTAGTGATCGCGACATAGGTGTACTCGCCCAACACCAGAAACCAGGGCCGTGTAATTGCCTACGCCAGCCGCCTTCTCTCGTCGTCGGAGCGGAATTATTCGAAAACTAAGCGCGAATGCCTGGCTTTGGTCTGGGTTGTGGCAAAATTCCGCCCATACTTGTACGGCCGAACGTTTTTCGCTGTCACGGACCACCATGCCCTTTGCTGGCTCTCGTCGCTGAACGATCCTACAGGAAAGTTTGGCCGCTGGGCATTACGACTACAGGAGTACACCTTTGATGAGCTCTACAAATCTGGCCAGATGCACCAAGATGCTGAGTGTTTATCCTGTTACCCTCTCGACCCTCCCGACACCGCCGAACGTGATACCGGTGACTTCGTCATGGCTATTGCAGATCTGGCCAACATACGCGCTGAACAGCAAAGTGACGACATGTTACGATCTATAATTGACCGCCTGCATTCTCGTCAGCCCGACCCATCGCTTCGTCTGTTTGAGCTTCACGACGATATCCTTTACCGTCGTAATACCACTCCCGACGGCCAGAGCTTCTGCTTGTTCTCCCCAAGCATCTTTGTGCTACTGTTCTCCAAGAACTCCACGACGCTCCGACCGCTGGCCATCTTGGCGTATCCCGCACATACGATCGCGTGCGGTGCCGGTTTTTCTGGCCTGGTCTATACCCATCTGTTCGACGCTACGTTGCTGCATGTGACCTTTGTCAGCGAGGTAAACGGCCCTCAGGGTTGCCTGCAGGCCTTCTGCATCCTATTCACAGACCCCAGGAGCCATTCTACGGCGTTGGTCTCGACCTCCTCGGGCCATTTCCTTCGTCTGCTTCAGGGAACAAGTGGATCGCGGTTGCGACCAACTACGCTACGCGTTTTGCCATCACGCGAGCTTTGCCGACTAGTTGTGCCACTGACTTCGCCGATTTCCTCCTTCATGACGTCATCCTTCGTCATGGTGCTCCTCGGCAATTGCTCACAGACCGAGGCCGCTACTTGTCGAAAGTTGTCGATGACCTCCTTCGTTCCTGTTCTGTGGAGCACAAGCTCACTACTGCGAACCACCCGCAGACCAACGGGCTCACCGAAAGGCTGAACCCCACCTTAACCGATATGCTGTCAATGTACATGTCTGACGATCATACGTCACGTTTGCGTACAACTCCTCCTGTCACGACACCGCCGTTTTTTCGCCGTTTTACCTCCTGTATGGCCACCACCCTGCATTGCCTTTTGACACGCTCCTACCTCCTGTTCTACAACATACCACGGAGTATGCCCGCGATGCTGCCGCACGAGCCCATCTGGCACGTCAGATAGCTCATGAGCGACTATCCGACTCTCAATTATGCCAAAAGCACCGTTACGACCGCAGCCACAGGCACCTCTGCTTTTCTCCGGGATCACTTGTGCTTCTCTGGACTCCTTCTCGTCGCGTCGGTCTCTCTGAAAAGCTTTTATCGCATTACACCGGACCTTACAAGGTTTTACGGCAACTTAGTGGCGTGAACTATGAAATCACCCCACTGAACAGTTCTTCACCATCTACCCTGCCGTCTCGTGACGTCGTGAACATATCCCGGCTGAAGCCGTACTTTTCCGTCGCCTCCTCGTGTAATTAGTCTGCGCCGAGACGGCGCTCAGCCCGCTGGGGCGGTTAGATGTTACGGACCGCCTCCTTGCATTACGGAAGAAGACGACGATCGCCGGTGAACGCTGCGCGTATTCAGTCATCTTGGCCATCTCTGCCAACAATCCTTGTACTTAAATACTGTCCTTTTTTATCTATTTGACGTCCCGTCACAATATAATTGCTATCCCAATGAAATGGTAGTAGGAGCGTGGGAAGGACCCAGAACGATCTCAGCGACAGCACGGGCCCGTTGAACTAGGGCAGGGGTGCCGGTGCAGGATTACTGGCAGGGAAAGGAATAACCTCTGGGAGATGCTTGCTCGGAAGAAGAGATCAGTAAGGAGCAATTAATAAATATGGGGTTTTACGTGCGAAAACCACGATCTGATTCTTAGGCACGCCGTAGCGGGGGACTCCGGAATTATTTGGACCACCTGGGGTTCTTTGACGTACACCTAAATTTAAGTACACGGCTGTTTTCGCATTTCGCCCCCATCTAAATGCTGCCGCCGTGACGGGGATTCGATCCCACTACCTCGTGCTCAACAGCGCAACTCTATGACCACTGAACAACCACAACGGGTTCAGATATATATAAAAGCAGCTGTACTAGTTCTAGCAGAGGGGGCTCTAATAATTTTTAAGGAGCGTGCAACAACAGACAGTCATGGCGCTCAATCTTTTGTTACGTTGTTCTAATTCCATATGCTTATATTGCACAGAAAACGTACTTACGTTTTAGTCATTGCAGGAGGCTCACTTCTATAAAAAAAGAAGATATATTTCAATGAATTTGTGCACATGACTTATAAAAAGATGACATTCATTTATTCGCTGAAAACGTTCTGAGAGGTAATATTCTAATTACAAGTTTTATATTTGTCCCTTTCCGAAATTGTGGGAAATTTTACTTGTCAGACATGTTTGTTTTTAACACGAAAGTGTTTTATGCCGGGGTCCACCAAGACTTCACTGACGTATTTCCGTCACGGAAATACGTCATAGAACATAATACAAAGAAAGAAACCAGAAGAAAAAGTTCCACAAACATGCAAAATTTGGAAATCGAACCCACGACCTCTCGGTCCGCGACGATAGATCGCCGAGCGTTTAACCCATTGCGCCACAAACGCATTTGCAGAGAGCTACACAGACGCGCCTTATATATCTAACACTCCTCCGTGTACCCGTCGGATGTGGTGAACACACCTTCAATTACATAAAGGCTTTCCTAACAGGGAGGAGAGCTACAATTAGTGTAGCACAAGTCACGTCGGAACGTTTTCAGATGCCGAACAAAGGTACCCCTCAAGGAGCCATCATCTCTCCTCTGCTCTTTAATATCGCAATGAGAGGACTCGCACGGGCCCTGGATGATGTACCGCAGTTGAGATACACCTTATATGCGGACGATATCACTTTATGGGCAACGCGCGGATGCCTGGCTAGCAAGGAGCAGACACTCCAAGAGGCTGCAACAGCAGTTGAAAATTTCGCCAGGGCCAGCGGACTCCGTTGTGCCCCAGATAAATCCGAAATTATCAGGGTACATGAAAAAAGATACAAAAGTAATGGAGACATAGACGTACAAATTGAAGGAGTCAAAATAAAAGAGGTAACCGTTGCACGAATTCTGGGTTACTGGGTTCAGAGTAACGGAAGAGCAAACCACACAATAAACATGTTAAAATCAGCGACAAAACAAGTCGCCAGAATGATACAAAGAATAACATATCACAAAAAAGGAATGAAGGAGGTGGATACAATTAGATTAGTACAAGCCCTTGTAATGAGTAAGATAACGTATAGTCTACCTTTCCACACACTAAACAAAAGTGAAGAAGCGAACATCGAGTCTATAATTAGGAGCGCCTACAAAGTGGCCCTAGGGCTACCGGTAGGCACACCAACCCAAACATTGTTAGACCTCGGAGTACATAATACCTACGCCGAGCTAAAAACAGCGGTACTGAACGCACAGAGAAGTCGTCTAAGCCAGACGAGGGCGGGGAGAGAGATTCTCGCTAGGGTGGGCTTCCCACCGTACCCCCAGAACCTGGACGAGGTACTGGTGGAAATCCCGGATCCCGTCCGATGCAAGATCTCGGTCGCTCCCCTGCCCAAGAACATGGACCCAAACCAAAACAAAAAGCGGAGAGAGGAGAGAGTAAGATGGCTCCGTAAACACCTAAAAAATAAAACAAATGTTTTGTATGTGGACGCTTCGAGGTACAACTGTAAACGGGCCGTTGCAACAGTAATTGGCAGCGAAAAGAGAATGATGACGAGTGCCTCCCTGTACACGTCCTCGATCGCAAGGGCGGAATGCTTTGCCATTGCCCTGGCGATCAAAGAGCAAGAACGAAGGGAGGAACCACACACGACTATTATCTCCGACTCGCAGGATGCGTGCCGTTTCTTTTTGAACGGCCGCCTCCCCATAAAAGTTAGATTTCCTTGGCGGGAGATTGACAAACAGATACAGGTTGATCTGGTGTCCGGGACACACAGGCCTGGAGGGAAACGAGAGTGCGGACGCTTTTGCTCGAGGGCTCACGAACCGAGCAGAGCCTCGACCGCACTGTCAATTCTCCCAAACATTCCAGGAGGAGTCAACCGAGGAGGACAATGACCCATCCCGAATGACCCCTCGCGAAGTTCTTGCTCACCAGCGTATCACGCGACGAAAATACAGCACCCCCCACAAATCATTAGAAGGGGAGGACGCCGTAGACCTCCGCAGGATTCAAACAGGGGTCTTTCCAAACCTACAAAGATTAAACAAAATTTTTCCAACGCTGTATGGGCACGCCTGTCCGTGGTGTGGTGGCTCGCCATCGCTATACCACATTTCGTGGGGTTGCCAAAATAGACCACCAAATTTAAATACCGTTTTAGGTAAATGTGAACTATTGAACACTTTGGAGCAATGGGAGGCACAACTCGCCAGCTCTGACCCCGAGGTGCAGCTAGCACTTCTCGGTCACGTAAGGCAGGCGGCAGAGGCCAGTGGAGCCCTGGACTTGGGGCCCCACCCATCGAGCTCATAACCTTTCACCCCAAGCCCTTTTCAATAAAGTTATTCCTCCTCCTCCTCCTTCGTGTACCCGCGCTCTTGCTCGGGGCGGTGCCGCCGCCTACGAGCAGAAAAGAGAAGTACTGCATTATGACACTAACGCGCACCGACAGTGAACGCTTCGGTGGTCTCAGCACTACGACGCCTCGATACCAGCATTCGAAGGGACGCTGGCATCAAGAAGCACTACCAACAAGGTGGCGTTCACCGTACTAGGTAGCGTTCACCGTACTCAGCACAGCGGAGCGTGGCCTCCGCAATTAGCTCTGAAAATGTTTCTGAAGTTGATCGCGGAGGCTGCAATTACGACGCGCTGTACGCGCTGATTTGACTCGGTGACGATTCAGTTACGTGCTTTGTCTTGCGCGTTGTATTAGTGTGTCAGTTACGTGCATCGTCTTTCGCGTTGTGCTAGCGTGTGCAGCGTAGTGCAGCTTCCATATGCACGACGGTTGCTCATGGTCATCGACGTTGGTAGTCGTGATGGAGGAGACGTGCCACCAGGCGTCAGCGTGGGTGCATCAACGCCTAAGAGCGCTTTAGCCAAAAAACACCAATAGACATTATATATCAATGTGCAATAAACATTACACTACTTCTGTGAAGACACGTTTCACTTTCGTGTTCTATACCGATTCCTATATAAGAGGGATCAACCACATTTTTTTATCTTTCCTATCTCTTCCAAGAAGAAGGGTTGAGTGTTTTCTTAGTGGGAAATAAAAAAAAATTCCTTTTCTCTGAACCGCAAACATCGCTGTTGACTTTAAAGCCAGGCAAGTATATTTGGTTGACCTCACTATACATGGTAATGCCGAATAGTGCACGTTGGCTGTCGTTGGATGTTTTTGAGTCTTCGGGGCTGTGTTTTAAATAAGACACGAGTTTCCAATGCACATTTTCTGATGAATACGAATATGGAACGTAAATCTTTTATTTGAGAAATAAGAAGTTGCCCGCCGAAACGAGATATCTCGCTTACTGGAGTTGTGAGTGAAGTACAAAAATTATTATATAGAAGATTGTGGCAGTGAATGCATAGTAGTTCGGGCACGCTAGTCGGTCTACAATTCAATATTTGCACATGCTCGCATTTCTTCATCCTCGTTTTTCTCTGTAATTATTTAAAGATGCGTCTTCTCAAGAGGGCCACGTTGTAGTTTTTTCTCAAGTGCATGATGTATTTGTTCTATTCATGGTCAAAATTGGAGAATTTGGGTAGCAGGTATTACCGTGCACGTATATTGCTCTAATAAAGCCTTTACATACTGTATATCCTAGAGCGAAACTCTAGTACGCCATGTTTCGCAAAGTCATTCATTGCGTCGCAGTGACCTTGAGCCGCCGGAGCGCAAGTGTCGCAGGTGTGACGTCGCACCACGTGATCCGCTGCGGAGAGGCGTCGCAGCTGCGCTCTCTCGGAACCTCGCATCTGCAGTACCACGTGACTCGGCGACAGTCTGCTTAGCCGGCGGTTGGTCGCTCAATCTCGCCATGGATGGCGCGCCGGGTGGGTCGTCTGTGTGTGCGCTTCAGGGCAAGCGACAGGGTGAATTCAATCATCCAGTGGATATAGCTAGACGGCAGGTTGAGTAATCTAAAGAAAAGACAAAGTATGCTGCTGAAACACCGGAGCAAAGGGAGGCCAGCTTAGCACGTTATAAAGAGCTTACCAAGCGCAGAAGCATGCATCAATCAAGCAGTGTGTGCATAGTCTTTGCAAAAATTTAGAGGACGCTTAAGCTTTGCCTCTAAGAGTGGAACGCGATAGCATTCAAAGATCCCTGAATGCTTGTCAGGCTGCAGCTTTCCCGGCAACTGCATCTTTCTTTTTTCTCCCCCTTCGCCTCGGCCTGCCGCTGCCGTTTTACGTGGCCGAGGAAGCGCGCGCCATCTGGAGGGTGTTTCTTCAAGTAACCTACCCGGGCGCGCCGCTGCATCAATGGTAGAAATGCTGGAAAAAGGGTTTGTGTTTGAGTTTCCTCGTACCACAATCACGTTTTCTCATATATTCAAATTACAACCCACCGCAAGCATGTCTGTAGGATGTGATTAAGTGGTACTTTACGATTTTTCTGATGGGTTTTACATTGAGAACTTCAATTAGCTCACTAACGCCTCTGCGCCATGCGCAGGGCCGGCGTGGTCAGGGTAGTTCGAGATAATTTTTTCCGCCACGGACCACGGCGCACACGCCGACACCGACGCCAACGCCCGATTTTCTAAGACGCGTGGTCCTAAACGCTATCACATTAATACAAAGTCTAACAGACCTTTCGCTAGTGATAACTAGGTTTACAAGAGTTAAACCTCAGCGAATTTCTTTTTTATCGTGCTTCACATTTGCTTAGCGAAGCTGATAATTCTGTGTAAGTTACAAAAAATACATCTGTTCGTATAATCTTAGCGTTTGTTCTTTTGTCTCTACTAAAATCTTGTACCCACTCCTGCTATGTCTCGAAATAGAGACAGTAGTATTTGTAAATAAATAAAATACAGTGAATGATTAACTGCCTGCATTGATAATGTAATCCAAGTTTAAATCGGGACATGAAAATGAGTGCATGTGTACGTCATATAGTACGTTGGGGTTATGTGTTTGGTAGAAGGGTTTGCTTGTTTTCATGGAACATATGGTGGTTTTTTCTTGCGGTAGCAGTTATATGGAGACTTCAACCGGATTTATGCTGTCGGCGTCGCCGTCGCCGTGAGGTTTCGTATAAAGTCCAAGGGCGATAAAATCCTCGCCGCGCGCCGTATGCGCGAGCGAAAGCGCGCGGGAAACACGCGCTATCACGGAGAGCGAACGCACGGCGGAAAGCAAACGCGACCGTCGCGTGAAAGACCGTGGGGTCATGGGAGGGAGGGAAGCGGTGCGACGCTGTGCTTCGGCACCTAAGGCGTATCTTGCAACCGGGCGCATGGGGAACTTAACACTTAATCTCCCACGCGAAAGCAAGAAAGCGGGAAGGCAGCGCGGTAGGGAGGGGGGGGACGCAGCTTCTACTCTGCCAACAACTTCACTCGTACTTTGCCCGACTGTGGCGGTCTCCCGCACCGTCTCTTATCTCCACACGGCTCTGACCTTTGTATGCGCTCTACATTCGCCGATCAATTTCCGTTGAAGCGATAGACTGCACGAACCTTCGCCCGCTGCGGCTGCTGCGCTTGCTGCCAGCGTTTTGACAGTCGTTGTCTGCGGCCCACGGTGTTAGAAGTAGCTGCGGCCATTGAGTGTGATCTATTCATGTTTGCTTGGGCGCGCTGAAACCATGCTTGTTAATTCAGTTAGTAAGCGAATGTGTCCAAGTTTATGCAGCCGATAAAACTACTATCCCTACTCCGAATAGCTCTCTACTAATTTGCTATCGCAATTGATGCTTCGCCTTTCGGGCGAAACTGCGAAATTTTTTTTGCCAGTATCTTGGCAAAATATTTTTTTCTGACTAACAAGTGCATTGGCGATTTCATTGCCTTCTGATGCCATTTTCTTTTTTCTAATCTCTTGCAAAGCCGTTAGGATTTTCAATTGCATTACACATTAGGTGGTTATTTTTCTTCACCATAGCAGCGTGCAATAGTTTCTTTTGGCTCGTGTGTGTTATGTTTTCTTTATAATGTCGCTGCGGAGTTCTTACATTCTAAATAGTGCTAATAGGTGCCTTGGTGATTATACACGCATCCCTTCTGCAGCTTTTCGAATATTGCAACGTCGTAACATTTTTACATTGAAAATAAAACAATACATAATTTATTTTTATATGCATCCGATGTATTTTATTATGCATATTCATACATATTCTTAAAGTACCGCGTGTCTTAGGTGTATTCAGACATGACCTAATTCATTTTACTCTTGATCATTTATGTCCAATAATACATTATGCCTAAATAAATTCCTTTATTATTCTTCATAAGCGAAAAGCATGTTTGATTTCCTCAAGTTAAGACATCCTAAATGACAGATAGAAAGTAGCTGTTCTTTTCATTTTTTTCAATGTGTTCCTTTAATATGATTGGAACATACTGAGGAAACTTTCTTTTATTGTGTTATGACCCTGTACTCAACTACTCAACTAAAACATGTACAACATATCTCCACTCTGTATGCCATAATCTAAGCAGGAGCTTGGCAGTCGATTTATTAATGCATATCGATTAGGGACTCTCACCTTTTTCTCTGTTACAATGTTTAATGATGGAGGAAAAAGGCGTAGGGCATCATAAACAGGACACAAGAGGAAGAACACAGACAACACACACGTTTAGCGCTATACCATGTTACAACCATGTTTGGCGCTAGACCATGTTTACCAACAAGCCCAACGTGCAACGTTACGCAATGTTAACTTTCTGTTGTTTTAAATGTTGAGATACATCATTGCTATTTTGATCATTGCATACTTTACTCAACACAAATTAGGGGGACCTTTAGGTCTGCATTTTCAAGCACGTAGGACGGGAATTTATCTAACAAAGTTGAACCTTTTTAGTGACAAATATCAGAATATCTAGGCATTTATATTTACACAATGGTCGCCCTACGTAGTACTTAGGAATAATGTAAAGATTGTTATTGTTCTAGAGAAATGAAAAATCTCAGCAAATTGTAAAAACTTACTCAGCATTGCTTCTGGCGTGACATGATAAAGTTTCGATAAATTCATCGCTCATAGTTCCAGAAAACGCAGAGTCCATGCAACGGCACTCAGAATCAAACCATGCCGCCATTGAAATTTTCAATAGAAGAGCTTTTTCTTTCCTTTTAAACAACTGTGACAAAAAATATACAATAAACCTTCTTGCCATATTTCCCAATAATTGCTTTTATAGCGAAGCGCTTAGTGCGATTGTTATATGCGCGACAATGTTAAATCAAGGACTCTATGTTTTTCACGTCGGATCAGTGCCTGAATTCGCCCTCATGGTGTCGATATTCTTGTGCCGAAATGGACCTAGCACAATTAAAAGGACTGCAGAGTAAGGGTGTTGGGTTTACCTTGGGGAATTATCGATAAAACTATAGTGTAACGGAGGAAAAGAAAAAGAAAGAGTGAGCCATGGCTGAAGAAATGCAAGGAATCTGATAATAAAGTTGTATCACAACATTTACCATTCGACAATTTACCATCGCCCAAAATACATTCGTTTTCAGAATTGACCGTAATATCAAAACGAACGAAACTTTATGTATAGTTGACCTATTTCTGGTATATTTTTTCCAATGCTGCTCGAGACAGGGATTAGCATGTGAACTTGACAAGATAATCCGAAATGGCGTGTGGCGACGAGCGACCACGTAACCGGTAATGTCTCGGCCTTCCAAAGGAGAGAATCTACCGGCGCCCGATCTCTTCGCGTAACATTTTTAATCTGTTGGAACGACAGCCCATGCCGGCGCGTGCCAGCCGCACCTGGTTCGTGTAGACGGGAGCGTCTTCGTAATTCTGATGCGACGCTGATGCTGCTCCCACTACCACGGCCGCTTGATAAAAAACAGCTGCGTGAATCGAAAACTGTTTCATCCGCCGTGGTGCACCAGTCGGGGACATAAAGCATAAAAAAATCCGGGCATCGGCATGGAAAATTTGTCAGGACCACGCTCGGAACGCCGTCACGCGTGGAAGCTCACGCGTCTCAACACCGTCTGCTAGCGCTGTTAGACCCAGCCAAGCGGCCGAGAATTCAACTACGGCCGAGACATTCTATCCCATTGCAGCCTGACTGAAGCGGCAGGCCACACCTTTCGAGCAGCCGTGCCATTACAGAGGCCTCCCTCCTAGAGAGGAGGAAAGTTCGACAAACGATGGAAAGTCCAGGTGACGCGGCGTGTCTTGGGTGTCACGTACGGAGGCGGCGAAGATGGATGCAAGAGGGTTGTGTCGCACATTGGTGCGGCCGACGGCGAGGGTGCTTCAGTGTAGGCGGGTTTCAGATGCTCCAGGCCAAGTGCGTCTGGTAGGCCGTTGACGACGAAAGTTGTCGGACGGCGCTCGATAACAGAATGTGGTCCACAGTAGTGTGGCTACAAAGGCTTCCGCACGCCACAATTACGCACGAAAACGAGGGTAGCAGAGGTGAGTGTGGGAGAAATCTACAGAGATCTTGCATCTTGCGAACGTGTAGGCACGGAGCGTATCTGACTGAAGAAAGCTTGCAGTTCGGCAACGTAGTCGGCAGCAGGTGATGACTTACGTGTTTTGGTGGTGGCGGCAAAGAAATCGCATCGAAGACGTAGGTGAGTGCCGTAGACTAGCTCAGCACAGGAGCAACCTAGGTCACGCTTGAGTGCAGCTGTGATGCCAAATAAGGGGAGAGGCAAATTGAGAACCCACTTCTCCGGCGATTCATGCGCCATCAGGGAGGCCTTGAGATGCCGGTGAAAACGTTCGACAAGTTCATTTGACTGCGGGTGGTGAGCAGGTGCGCTAAAACCTGCCGTTCCGAGAAGGCTTAGCAGCTCGTTGAAGAGTGCCGAGTCGAAGTGCCGACTGCGATCGGTGACTATTGTGCATGGGCACCCGAACCATGCAATCCACATAGACACGAAAGCTGCTGCAACAGTGGGCGCTGAGATGTCAGATGTGGGTGTAGCTTCTGGCCACCGTGTATAGCAGTCGATGCATGTCAGTATGTAGCAGTAACCTTTCGAAGGCACGTGAGGGCCGACGAGGTGCAGGTGTACGGTGTCAAAACAAGCATCCGGTGTAAGAAATGATTTGGCAGGCGGAATGGGGTGACACTGGATCTTGGAGCGTTGACACGACAAACAGCAGCGAGCCCAAACGCGAACTTGCGCGTTTAGGCGAGGCCAAACGAAACGACTGGAAAGAAGCTTTTGTGTCCCGCCCATTCCAGGATGCGCCAGGTTGTGCACGGTTTCGTATACACGTCTGCGAAGGGATGTCGGAATGTATGGTCGAGAGGTGCGGTAGAAGTGTCGCAGACGATGGACGTACCATCCGGGACGTCCATCAGGGACGTTGACGAATTCCGGAGAGCACGAAGTTCGGTGTCGTCGCGCTCTTGACTGGCAAGTAAGTCGGCATCGATGATGAAGGGTTCTGAAGTCGACGTGGAAACAGCATTGACGCGGCTCAGAACGTCGGCTGGATCATTGTTGTGACGGAATGCCCTTGATGTGACGGAAGGTTGTTGTGAACTCGGAGATGTAGGAAAGGTGTCGACTCTCGCGAGGCGAGTAACCGGACGCCGAACGGTTCATTGCGTGCGCAAGGGGCTTGTGGTCTGTGCAGACAGTAAATGCGCGTCCCTCGAGGAAATGGCGAAAGTGTCTGATAGCCAGGTAAACGGTGAGTAATTCACGGCAGAACACGCTGTAACGGGACTATGCAGGCTTCAATTTCTTGGAGAATAAAGGTGATTGGACGCCACGCTTCGTGGAATAATTGCTACGGTGCCAACAGCGGTGTTTGAAGCGACTAGTCATGACAGTGGGCGCGTCTGGCTTTGGGTGTCTGAGCAGCGTGGCGTCGGCAAGGGGAGACAACCCTTGTGAAAGCGGCCGTGGCCTCTTCAGTACACTCAAGCACTTGCTCACGCTTGCTTCCCAGCAGAGCATCTACTGGAGCCATAAGTAGTCCTCAACCGGGTATTAATCAGTTGGTGAGTGTGGTTGCTCTGGGAAGGTCTTCGCTGACGCGAATATTGGACGGCAGCGGTCGAATGCTGTTAGCGTTGACGATGTGCACAAGGAAAGTTCCAGTTGACCGAATTCGCTCTTGGCGGCGTTTATGACAATTCCTTTACTGGGAAGGCGTGAAAACAACAACCGCAAGTGTTGAAGATGTTCTTCTGCGGAAGAGCTTGCGACGACAAGGTCATCAATGTATGCGAAAACGAAAAGCTGGCATTGCGCGACGGAATCGATGAAACGCTGAAACAATTGGGCCACGTTCTGTAGGCTGAAATGCATGCGGACAAATTCAGAAAGACCGAAGGGTTTGGTGATGGTGGTCTTGGGAATGTCTTCTCTTGCGGCCGGTAGTTGATGATATGTGCGAACGAGATCGGTCTTAGAAAAGATCCCCGCACCGTGCCACGCTACCGTGAAGTCCTGAATGCTCGGGAGAGGGTAGCGATCGGGAACTGTAATGTTGTTTAGTGTCCAGTAATCGTCGCTTGGGCACCAATCTGTGCACCATGTTAAGAGGTGATGCCCGATTACTGGAGGAAGGGTGGGTGATGCCAAGATGCAGCATGTGTTTGAACTCCGCGCGAGCGATCTTGAGTTCGGGGTCGGAAATAGACAGGTGTGCCGGAGGTGACGATGTGATGGCACACATCATGTTGGAACGGTTGCGTCCAGCCCGGCAGACGCATCAAAGTGGAAAACTTGCCTAGGTGCGCGGCGAAAGGTACGTCCAACATGGCTGAAATCGGCGCGACCGGCGATGTACCTGTTGATGGGGCGCCATGATCGGACAGCTGGGTGACGGAGTCGATAAGACGGCATCGCCGAACGTGACAAGGAGTCCGTAGTTGTGCAAGAAGTCTGCTCCAATGACTACACGATGGACGTCTGCAACCAGGAAAATCCAGCAGAAAGGTCGTCGAAGGCCAAGCTTTGGCATGACGGAGCGTGACGAGAAAACTGCAAACCTGGTGCCGCTGATGGCTTGCAAAAACGACACAGGCGTCGCTTTTCGGTCGGAGTGTTGGGCGGGGATAACGCTGACGTCATCTCCTGTGTCGACTAAGAACCGTGTCCCATAAGTCTATCCGTCACACTTGTGTGCAGGGCCGGACCCGTCGTCGCTGTTAGAGGTCGGCCGGCCTGTTTCCCTGCCAAGAGCAGGGACGCCGACAGTGATGAGCGTCGTTTCTGAAACGGCGGTGGTAGTAGCACACACCAGACGTTGTAGGTGATGTTTCGTGGTGGGTGCCTGTGCGTCTTGATTTGCTGGGACTACGACTTCGTAGGCGACGAGATGATTTACTTCTTCCATCGGCACACCCGCCTTTTTACTTTTATTTTCTTCGTGAACCGGATGTGAGGCTATTCTATGATATCTGGGGCACATGTATCAAATAATAAAAAGAAGCTTTTTGTTGCCGAACAGACTCCACGAAACTGTTCAGTTTACTTTTTTTTAGAAATTGTGAGTCAGTGGTGAATGAGAGATTCTGTGGTCTTTTTCGCGAACATTCCTATTCTATTTGAGTAGAAAAATTGTACTTTCATACGGCCCCTTAAATTTCTACGGCTACCATGCGCCAGGGAGCCCATTCGTGCCTCCTCCTGAGAAAACCCACGCATGTACTATGTGGACAAACAATAGCACTCCATTCGTGTCGCAATCCTTGGACATCATAAAGGTTACTGTGCTGAACTGGTTCGCGAACTGGGTGGATGTTGCGAACCAGTTCACGAACCGTTATAAAACTGTATTTCTCCAAACCAGAACTGAAGCTTTACGAAATGGGAGCGCGTTGAAACCGAACCCGAAGGGAACAGGCATATTGTTTCCCTATTCGACACCCTGGATAGGTATCAGTTGAGAATAGATGACTGTAGGGTAATTGGCGGTGAAGTGATTATTGATCAACCCTTGCCTTCCGCGTACTTACAAGTACGTAGGAGAAATGAGTGAGTGGGCGCAGGCTACAAATTAGGCATCAAAATAAGGTCATTCACAGCAGCTGCAGCACATATGCATGAAGAACTCGTGAGAATGAGTTGTGAAAACTCTCTTTAAGGGAAATGACTAATGGTTAAATTGATATACACATGAAAACTCTAGTGTAGAAATGTTAGGGAGCGCACGTGAAAATACAAATAAGCTTTTTTGGCAATAATACAAATGTGCGAGCTTTTACTAATCTTCTAATATGCCTAACTTTTCGTACAATGTAAAAGTAGTTATGCCCGGTAAGCTAATATATTTTCTGGGTATTCATAACTATACCATAAGTTTCTCGAAAATGAATATCACTTCATGCCTTTGAATGAACTTGAAAATGTCCCACAATGACGAAGTTCATGATCGCGAGGACGTTCCTACTCTACCGGAGGAAGAAGAAGAAGAGCCGAGCGGAGTAGACGTGCTTCGCATTGGCTCTGTCGACTTTCCTTATTCTTGCAAGAAATTCACATCGGAGGACCAAAGTGTTTGTCAGAAGGCCTTCCTGAAGTCATCCGGAACCCCCATGAGAAGTTTGAAGACCGTGAGTGCATATTATTTTGCGCTTTTGGACTTTGAAGTTCTCCGGGGCGGCGCTGCCGTGTTAAGCCTGACGCCGCCGTACGTGGCAGCGAGGAGGTAGGCGAGGCGTTCCGCCGCCTTTGCCGCCGCTCACTCGCTTGCTACGGTTTCTCGACGCTCACTATGGCGCACATCGCTGGATCCCAGCCGGTCGCTTCTACTTCTACCAGGAGGGAGTGGAGATGGTGCTGTTATTACAGCCCCACCCGCCCCCGGTGCTATTGTACAAGCTACCGCCGGGCCTTCGTCGCAAGAAACCACTGCCATGGACTTCCAAGACATCTCGGAAGATCGCCATGACGACTCTGCCATTATGGATGAGGACCTTTCGCAAGGGACGCCATCGGAATGTCCTTATTCCAATTGGTCTCTACACCTCAAGCGAAGAACGAAGAAGAAGCTCGCCAGAGGCGAGCAAGTACGCGTGGCAGGCAGGGTGATCTCTCCGGTATCACCCTCCTCAACCACCGCGTTTTCATCAACATCCTACGCAGCTGCAAGCGCTGGGGCATCAAAGAAGCCTTCTTTTAAGAAGAGGCGACGACTCCCCCCCCCTGCCACGTAGCGACTTCAAAATCATCATCCGGCCCAAGAAAGGCCTTCAGGTGAAGAGCTTCACCAACCACCAAATCTCGAAAGCCGTCTCGGCCGCCTGCGGAGGAAAAGTTGACGATTCGCATTTCCTCGTGCGCTTGAGACCCGGTTCCAACATAATCATTGTTAGTACCCCAGATCAGGAGGTCGCCGATATTGCGCGCAAGATCACGCGGATTGTGTTAGGCGGCAACCTTTACGAAGTTAACTCTTACGTTGCGGCACCGGACGGAGTGGCCCGGGGCGTCATTCATGGAATCGACCCGGATACCCCGCCCGAGGAGCTTATGACCCACCTAAGGGTGAGGACCCAAGGCGTGGAAATCGTGCAAGCCCGCATGCTGGGAAAGACCAAGACGGCCGTGATCACGTTCAGCTCTCACGTAGGTTCCACGATACGTCTACTACTACGGAGGGGAGACCGAGTGCCACCCCTACAAGCCCACAAAACAAATCTGCTACGTGTGCCAGCGCATGGGACACCGATCGGACGTTTGTCCTACCCCGAACATCAAGATATGTCTAGCTTGCGGGACGCACGACCCCACGGACGACCACGAGTGCTCGCTCAAGTGCGCAGTCTGCGGCGAAGCCCATGCCACGGGGTCTCGCGAGTGCAAGCAAAGGCTGAAAAACAACAGTACTACCACCAAAAAGCATCCTCCGCCCGGAAGGTGGACGGAAGACTACGACAATGGTGGAGGAAGGACAAGGCGAAGCCACCTGCGGTGGTTCAGCTCGGAGTCGTCGGCGAGCCGTTCGAGGTCCCGGGCCCAGTCCAGGTCGAGGTCCCGGTCCAGGTCGAGGTCCCGGTCCAGGTCGCGATCCCAGTCCCAGTCCAGGTCCAGGTCCCGATACCGCTCGGAGTGGCCAAAGCCAGGAGAGAAGCAAGGGCAGCGGCCGCCTTCTACCTCGTCATGCACGTCTAAGCAGAAAAACCATTCGGGCAAGAAGAAACAAGCCAACAACAAGGTGAGCCGGAATCAGTCTAGTACCTCCTCCGCTCAAAATACCAGTGACAATAGTAACTGCTCCCCAGAATGTACGCGCATTAGGGAAGAAAATAAAAAACTCAAAGCTCAGGTTAATGACCTAAATCAACGCATGCAACGCTTAGAAGCGATGCTAAGCAAAACAAACAACAACACACAGGCAGGGCCGCAAAGCGGAACGAAAGGCTACCAGCCCACCATTTCCATTCCTCCCCCCTCAAGAACCACCACGCCCTCCTCGCTCCCTGGTGCTGTCTCGGCAGCAGCAGGCCTGTCAAGTGTAGTCACCCTCGAAAGCATTTATGCTACGATGCAGCAGATGCTTTACCAGATGGGCGAATTGAACAATAAAGTCAAGGAGAACACACTAAGCAGTGAAGACCTTGAAAGAAGAATACGCAAGGTTGAGTTTGGCTCGCGCAAGCGGGTTGACGACGAGAACAACAACACACGCGTCAAGGCTTACAGGCGCACAAACAATACGGGTGACGTCAGCGACGCCGACAACTGCGACGGCGGCGGCATGAACGTCAGCAATGGCTAACACCACACGCAGCGCCCACGAACACCTCGAGATCTGGCAGTGGAATTGTCGCTCTTTCAACAAGAAGGCAAGTTCGCTCCAGCTCTTCATCCAAAACCACCCATACCCCCCCGACGTCATCTGCCTTCAAGAGGTCGGGAACCAGCCCATCAAGCTACGGGGTTACTACGTAATTAGACACGTGGGATCACCAAAGGTTGCGGTTTTAGTTCACAAAACGGTGACGGCCGTGGGACAACATTATCAACATCATGACATTAACCACGTGCTAGTGGAAGTCCTCCCGCAAAAGAGGGGTAGACGTAGCACTTTCATCTTGAATTTGTACAGTCCGCCGAGGGCTCAAAAGGACGACTTCCGCAACATCATTTACGACAGCGCGAGAGCCGCTGGCTGCAACCAGCTGGTAGTGGTGGGCGATATGAACGCTAGACACACGGCTTGGGGCTACCAACAAGACACGCAGAAGGGGAGGTCGCTCATCGATGCGGTTGACCAGACGGGCCTCGAATTGATAACCAACCTCCTCCAACCAACCCGTGTAGGCAACAGTGTTAGTCGGGACACGTTTCCGGACCTGTCATTTATCAAAAACGTAAGAGAATACTCATGGACGCACCTGGGCGAAACACTGGGCAGCGATCACTACATCCTCAGCATCTCGGTGTCCACCCCGAAACTCAAGAGAACAATTGGAGAAATTAGGCTCACGGACTGGGAGGCGTACAGGCAGTACCCCCCACCCGAAAGCGGTATAACGGACATAGCGGAATGGATGAAGCACCTCCGAGACGCCCACATCCAAACCACCAAAACCATCCAGCGCACGGTCGAGACACCCGAAGTCGACCGCCGGCTTTTACACCTGTGGGAAGCCCGTGAGGGCCTCCTCAAACGGTGGAAGCGACAGCGGTTAAACCGGAAACTCCGTCTACGAATCGCTCAAATAACAGAAGAAGCCAGAGATTACGCGACCGAGCTGACGCAGCAAAATTGGGTCCAGTTTTGCACCTCGCTCAAAGGTACCCTGAGTACGGCGAAGACGTGGGCCATCCTGCGTTGCCTGATCGAGCCCGACAAGGCCAAAGCGACAACCAGTCGGACACTTCAAGAAATCGCTCACAAATTCCCCGGGAATGACCAGGATCTGATTGACACCCTAAAAACCAGATACCTGGGTAGCGACCCCATACGACCCTGCCTCCTAAAATACGAAGGGGAACCAAGACCTGAACTGGACGCTCCGATCACGGAGGAAGAGGTGTATGCCGCGGCACGAGCCTCACAGCGCAACACTGCTCCCGGGGCTGACAAAATCACCAATGCCATGATTAGAAACCTGAGCCCGAAGCACATCCTGGACTTGACCGAATACCTAAACGAGGAACTCTGGAGCAAGGGCCACGTACCGAACGAGTGGAAACACGCGGAAGTCGTGACCATTCCCAAGCCAGGCAAGAAGCCCGCGATCGACGCCCTACGTCCCATCTCGCTGACTTCGTGCCTCGGCAAGCTGTACGAGAGGGTCATCGGAGCTCGCCTCCAACACTACATAGAGGACGGTGACCTCTTCCCGCACACCATGCTTGGCTTCAGGCCGGGACTTTCTGCGCAAGATGCTTTCCTAATCCTGAAGGAAGAAGTTCTCAAGGGCATCCCGAAGGGAGGAGAACACCTCCTGCTCGCACTCGACCTGAAAGGGGCCTTCGATAACATCTCTCACGAGGCCATTCTCAAGGGACTGAACGACATCAGCTGCGGAGAGCGCATCTTTAATTACGTCAAATCATTCCTGACGGGCCGGACGGCAACCATCGGAATAGGCCAGACTCGATCGGATACGATCGACGTGCCGAACAAAGGAACGCCGCAAGGGGCGATAGTCTCCCCGATTCTCTTCAACATCGCGATGCTAGCGCTGACCAAAGAGCTGCGGAAGATCCCGGACCTCGGTTACGCCCTATACGCGGACGACATCACGCTCTGGGCCACCAAGGGCTCCCTCGCGCAAAAGGAGGCGACCCTTCAGGAGGCCGCGACGGCCGTGGAGAGATTTGCGGCAGCGAGCGGGATGCGTTGCGCACCCGAGAAGTCCGAGGTGATACGGGTTCACGGAGGAGGAATCTATAAGTCACCCGGCCCTATCGAACTCTATCTAGAGGACCACAAGATCACGGAAAGCAAAAAGACTAGGATTCTGGGTTTTTGGATCCAGAGCAACTTGAAAGCATCCCACACCATCCAAACCCTAAGGTCCACCACCAACCAGATCTCGCGGATTATCAAACGAATAACAAGAAGCCGCAAGGGCATGCGAGAAGAGGACACGCTCCGCCTCGTCCAGGCTCTGGTGATCAGCAGAGTAACGTTTAGCATGCCGTATCACTACGACTCGCTAAACAAACGCGACCAAGAACAAGTCGATGCCATCATCAGAGGCGCGTACAAAACGGCCCTGGGTCTCCCTGTTACCACCTCAAACGAGAGGTTAGCGGCTCTCGGCATCCACAACACCTTCGCTGAGCTGTCGGACGCGGTTATGGCTTCGCAAAAAGCCAGACTACAGAACACGGCGGCGGGCAGAGCCATCCTCCACCGGACCGGCACGGCCACGGAGCTTCGTGCCCTCGATGGGCAACGATCACTCCCGCCCGAGGTCAGAAGCAAGATCACGGCGAACCCCATACCAAAGCACATGAGTCATGAACTCCACGAAGGACGACGCAAGGCGCGGGTCAACAGACAGCGCCGACAATTCAAGAGTGACCCGTACGTACAGTATGTGGACGTGGCGGCGTACCCCGCAGGGGGCCTCTTCGCGGTAGCCGCCGTGAACGGGAGAGACAACTCCTTAACCCTCGCGGCCTCCGTCAGGGCAGAGCACCCAGCTGCGGCTGAGACCATAGCCGCAGCGCTAGTAATAAAACAACATGACAGGGTGGGCAGGGAAGTTCATGTCGTTACCGACTCGCAACAGGCCTGCCGAAACTTTACCAACGGACGAACACCGGTGCTGGCGGCTCAAATTCTAGGCCCGAGGCTACAAGAAACCCATCAAATCACTTGGACGCCGGGTCACGCGGGACTGGAGGGGAACGAAAGGGCGAACGCCTTAGCTCGAGCGCTAATTAACCGAGCGGGGCAAAACCAATCGTCTTATCAATCCCCTTCCTTTACCTTTGTGCCCCTGCCATCAAATTACTGCGACCGACTCGAAATCCAGCGACTCAACCGCAGGATTTATCCTCCCCCTCACAAAAATCTCAGCACTGAAGAGGCAATAGCCCTCAGACTTATCCAAACAAACACATTCCCCAACCTACACAGATACAGCAAAATATACCCACAAACATATCGCGGCATCTGCCCCTGGTGCGGCGACACACGCCCTACACTCTTTCACATCTCGTGGGGGTGCGGGGGCAAACCTCAACATTTAAAGACGCCTAACACGTCATTTGAGCGGTGGGAGGTACAGCTGACCGGCGATACCCTGGCGGGACAACAAGCTCTCGTCCAGCAAGTACGTCGAGCAGCCATGGCCAGTGGAGTCCTGGAATGAGGACACCACCCACTCGTCCTCAAGATCAACGATCTGAATGGTCTAAATAAATGTTTTTCTCTCTCTCTCTCTCCTACTCTACCGATGGACATGAAATAGCTTATTGGAGTAATATATCCGAGGAACCAATTAAACGAACACACAAAACCGATAAAGCATAGGTTTAATTTATCGCAATCATGTCACCCTTCACGACGTCGTCTATCAGTGAATGTCCCATTCTATGTCAATTGACTTAGTACTAAAAGTTTTCTTTTTATTTTACAGCTGTCAATACCTAAACATAACATGATGGCACATAAAATTTTTCCGTCATAACTTTCTGTGCGTATCTTATGTGGCATACGAAAACATTCCTAGATGAGAGTATTTGCTCACATTTGTGACAGCTTCAGCGAGGTTCTCAGTTTTTGGTCGCCAAGTTCTTCGATAATCTAACAGCCAGGATGTTCCCCCTGGAAATTAATAAGGCGGCAATCAATTTGAAGCATGACCCGTAATGCAGCTGCGAAAGAATTGGTTCGTGTGGATTATTGTAGCCGAAACCTTTATAGAAACATTTTTTTTTTAATTCTGAGGAATTAAGAAACAATATTTGCAAAGATTCAGTATATATTCTATGAAAGCCTGTTTGAAGATAATTGTATTAAAATACTTGCAAAATTATTTGGCGTTTCATATGTTATGTGTAACACATATCAATATTCCCATCGGTACACTTTCATAAGCTAATCGCATAAATTACGCGAATCACAGCACTCTGCAAACTATGATCCACAGCACAAAACGCATAGGCAAATTCATGTATTTTAGATCAAGCTTTCTGAATAATGCCTCGGACAGCGAACAATGATACTTTCACCACAACAAAGAATGCACGACGCAGCGCCAGCAACCGGCGAAGTGCACAGAACAAGCATCCTGCCGTGAAAACGAACAGGCCTTGACTAATCAGATGAAGGGTCCATTCTGTAAGAGTCCGACGAGTGGACTGTCTACTTCGGCTGTCGCCACTGGCTCCCGCTCCACGAGCGCGAAGGTGCGAGCCAGTCTCATTCGCGCTCGTGAAGGGGGAGCCAATGGCGACAGCTGAAGTGGACTGTCCACTAGGTGGACTTTTACAGAATACCCCCCCCCCCCCCCCGGTGCACGTCTTCTAATCCCGCGCTCTCCACTGCAACCAATCATGACCAAAAGAGGTCGTTCCGTAATTGTCTATTTTTGTAACCGCCATTCCGCATACTGAGGAGTATGGGTCACGAACCGTTGCACCGGGTAGTCAAGAACCGGTGCACGCTAATATCAGTGCAATCTGGAAAATGCCACTACAATTTTTGCAGTACACACGAAGTTTTCACCGTTTATGTTCGCTTTGGGAGTGTACCATTAGCATCCTCATTTGCTGCCTTCTCATTTTTTCACAAGGCACCACACACAGCTGCGAACCCAGTGAGAATTTACACGCCGGCTGGTGCTATTATTACTCTCATTATCGCCCCCGAAAAATTACCGGCTGTATATATGCGATCTTGTACAAAGAACATTTGCATATTTTTATACTAGAAGCATTGCCATTTTCGCTTTCAATAAAATAAAATGCACACGGATAATATGCCGGGGAAGCTGTATAGCAATAGTTGAATATTAAACGACCTGTGATCGCACCTGCCTGAATCCGACGTCGCCGTTGCTCATGAACGAAAAATAATAAAATGATGGAGCTATATTACGGCTTTTCTAGTTGTAGCAATTAACCACGCTGGGATAACGACGGCCTTTAAACTTTATTTCACGGGTTTTGCAGGTTGCCCACCGTATGCCGCCGCTGAGAATTTTCTTCTATTTGTATGACTGAACAATGCACGCGGTGTCCGCGAGGGGCGCTGTGTGTCAGCTCGAAACTCCAGCGCTGGTTCCCCATAGCGCCTCCTCGCAAGGTACGACCCGCTTGTGAAGCGAATCGTAAAGCTACGTGCGCGCATGCAACCAGGCAATTTCGGGCTCAGAATACCGCTCTGGAGAGAGCAGCACAAGCCGCAGCTCGCCGTCGACGCCGGGCGGACAGTTGATTTCGTTCTCGGGAAAAAGACGCAAGGAGACTTCGCCGCGAAAACCTTCTAGTGCGTGCTGCCGAAAATGGAGCTCCTATGGAGCCGCTGCTCCAGCTTGGACAAGCGGCTGTAGCCTGGACAGATGTTTATAGTGCTGCAAGTGCTACTGTGCTGTGCCACCTGTGGCCGATTGTAACTGTTTGTCTGTGCTTCTTTCTTTCTCTATCTCTACTTTCCTGTCACTTTACCTCGCCCTCTCCTCTCTCCCCAGCGTAGGGTAGCAAACCGGATCTTCCCATCTGGTTGACCTCCCTGCTTTTCCCCTTTCTTCTGTCTCTCTCTCTCTCTCCTCAAGCTTACGCTGTGACTGCTGCGTGTGCCGCGATAGCATGTAACCTTTTTCACTTGCACGGTATGGCAATCTGACACAGATACGCTTTGTGAAATCTAGCACAAAGCACTGTTCTCAAACGCTTGTGGCGTGCTGTTCGAAAAAGAGATAGGGCCCAGCAATTGTCAATGCTGACGAAGACAACGTCTATGTACGAGTTTGTTGAAGCGATTCAGTCAATAAGTTTTCTTTATATCTCTTCATTGTGTATTTTCCGGCTTAATTTCTATGTAAATAATGACTGAATAGATATCTTATCCATGTAGTATTTCGCAGGGAATCCTGTCAACCGTTCTAGTTTAGCGTCAACACTTAGTTGACCCTTTCTTTTTTCACTAATATCTGATATTCATCTCATATAAACATTAGGTTTATGCACATCAATTTAATGTTCTTGTGTCGCAACGTCTATTATGAGACTCGCGCGGCAGTACTGTACAACCCAGCTCTTCTCCGTCCCAGATGGATGGATGCATGCTATGAGCATCCCTTTTGAAACCGCGTGACGGCTTGTGTCATGAAGCTCCATTTTTCTAGTTTGCTGAATGTCATACCTATTGTATTATGACCATACAACAAATACCATCATCAAACATATCCAGCAATTATTAGGAAATTCGTATTTTCACTTATCCTTCATTTGAAGTCTCCCTACGTTTCTATCACCAAATTTGAAAACTGCCTTTTACTAATCTCTATCCCTGAACCCGAACTGAGGCACTTCGTTCCAACTGGCTGTTGCACTGCTGTTAAGCTTGATGGCCCTTGACGGTTGTACGGCAGAGGGCGACAGCGACACAGGCCCTCACATCCCAATTTTTCTATAACGTGAATTGGATTATTTATACAAATGTTTGGTTATATGCTTCATTTTGTACTGTTTCCACGTGTTCTCGGCATGTTAAAAATCATATGATACAATTTTAATCTTCATATTGCATCAGAAGTCACCCAACTGACCGCTTTCTTTCTGGAAGTGGTTCTTTTCGTTTCTTTCTGACCATTTTCTTTTTGGATGTTAAGCAAATCCGACATAAGCCAACCCCATGTGCTAGCCGCGGTGTTTATCACGGGGTTAATCCCGAGGGTTCATTAAGGTACGTCGGTCCTTCCTCCCCGTGAAGATGGTTAACCAGAGAAGCTGAAGCGTGTGGCCCGGTGTTTATCATTGGGTTAATCCCGAGAGTTCATTAAAGTATTTTTCAAATATGAGTTTATACACACGTTCGGCTGTGACGCAGAGAACGACATCACTGACGGTTTGCCCGCAGTCCGCCGCTGTCGCTTGCGTCCGATGTCGCAAGTTTGCTCGGTGGTGTGGTTAGCAGCATTCGCCAGCCATTACCGCTTGAAATTCTCCCAAATTAAATTGATTCAAAATTAAATCTGTTCGTTACTTAAGACAATGAATGGAACATATCCCCTTAAGAAATGGCTCGTATCCCAATAAAAGCGGACTCCCCATTACGACCACAGAAGTGAAATTATAGGCTGGAATGATGAGCATAAACGCAGTCAGCTGTGGAGCGACGACGAAAGCGACGAAAGCGGTAGCAGAGGCTCTTAAGCTACCTTGAAAAGCCGCAGTCCTTGCTCAAGGTAATTTTTAAGTATAGTCTTCATATCTATTAACCAATCTGAGGAATCTTACTTTTGATGACATTGTTCTTAATCTCTTTAAAATTACCTCTTATTCTTTAAGCACGTGCTCGGGCTCGGCACGGCATCCAACGGCACGAGCGCAACCCGAGGGGTGCCAACGAGCCAGCTGCGGAAGAAGGCGACGACGCTCGAGCCCATGCTGATGATTATAGTTTTCTGTGCACAGGCGATTTCGCCCAGCCATATAAGATTTCGCTTAGAGATATCAAGCTTCGCTTTAAAGAAAACGCACATATCAGTTTCGGTTCTTGGCTGCGAATAAAGCAGCCTTCTATTCATAACAAAAATTCATGTTATCAGCGTCACGTCTTTTATATTTTTTTTAAATATACCCTTATTGTCAAATAAAACAATCACTGAAAAAGAATTATGAGTTTTCGTCCGGCACAGGATTATATATGCAAACCGTGTAAGGTGTTCTTTTACTGACCATTATAATGCTGTTTACCTTTTCCCCGGTGGCCGTTCATGGTAATGTCTTACAGGCTAGTGAAATGAGATACATATAAGTTTTCCATTTTCAACCATTTTTAATTTTAGTTTAGATTGAATATCACATTACTTACATAATACACAATGTTTCAGTATAGCTTACCGTAAGTAGACATCTTGTAGCAGTGGCATTCTGGTTCTTCTGCTTCCGTGCAAAAGCCACCGCTGTTCTCTAGTGTCGTGCAATAGACGTCACAAACATCTCGACTCGCACATCCATTCCGTGCTGGTAAAAATCAGGAGTTCAGAAAAAAAAGGCATTATTTATGGGTTTCAGTTTCAGTTTCCAGTCATATACTTCTACAGCGAATTGGGCCATGGTGGACTTTTTTAGCCTGCTGCAATAACAATAAAGTGAGCCGCCTACACCAATGTATATATATGCAATCACGACCATATAAAGCCAGCAGACAATGAAATACAATTTTAATTGGCTTTTGGCATGATATGGCCATGGACTAACAAAAATCGAGCCTCTCGGTATCTCTTCTTGTGTCGCATATATATATATATATATATATATATATATATATATATATGATCACATCATAATAAGCCAACAAAAATGACATCAAGTACAATATATTGGAAATTACTTATGCTTACTAATTGAAGTAAAGAAAAGAAAGTTAATGAAAATGGATTTTTAAAAAAGCCGGCAGGTCCCACGCCCTGTGGGAATCGATGTTATGTGAAGCAGTATGCGGGGAGCCTACCAAGTGAACGAAACGACCATGAGAGCACCAAGACGTAGGCGGCTCTTTCATGACCTACATGACACGCATGCCATGCTATTCATGTCATGAGTCCTCAGGAGTCCCTTTAGCTACACCTTAGAGACTTTAAGGCGAAAGCCTTTGTCAGGCTCATGACTGACTTCGACCATCAACCTTTAGCCTATTCCTTCACTTAACACTGTATCCGAACCCACTCCACTATTCTTTAGTGTTAATCTTTTTTCGCTGAGTCATTCTCATTTTTTCTGAGTTATGCTCATGACTATTAGTTCTACCAGCATCCTTTAGCGTTTCCTTCACTTAGTGCCCACGTCCGAACCCATTACAGTGGCTTTTGAGTGGTCTTCTTTCACGCTGTGTCATTGTCATTTTTGCAGAGTCATGCTCATGACTGACTTCTACCAGCATCCTTTAGTGTTACCTTCACTTAGTGCTTACGTCCGAACCCACTCCAGTGGCTTTTGAGTGTTCACCTTTTGCGCTGTGTCATTGTCATTTTTTCTGAGTCATGCTCATGACTATGAGTTCTACCAGCATCCTCTAGTGTTTCCTTCACTTGTCCATGTCCGAACCCATTTCAATGGTTTTTCAGTGTTAATCTTTTTCGCCGTGTCATTGTCATGTCCTACATGACACACCTGTCATGACATTTATGCCATGGCCTATTCATTATGTTCATCATACACTCCAGTGATACTATGTAAAATTTTTGTACCTACATGCTGCCTGCTGTTCTCTTGTCCTGTATTATATTAGATTCTGGTGGAGGCATTGCGGTTTTCCCCCAACCTGGGATTACGCACTCGAACTCTGCCGTCCGTCATGCCTGAAGACCCCAGCCCGACATCCCCACCGGTTACTCCAGTCATTGTATGTGCCGGTGCCCAGCGTCAGCGGGATCCTGACGTCTTCAGTGGCACCGATGAGAAAGACGTTGAAGATTAGCTGGAATCGTATGAACGCACCAGCAACACCAACAAATGGGATGATCCCCTCAACTCAAGCTCGGCAACGCGATCTTCTATTTATCGGGCGTCGCCAAGCTCTGGTTCAAAAACCACGAAGCCGACTTCCGCACGTGGGCTAGCTTCAAAACTAGCATCGCAGATGTTTTCGGCTGTCCTGGCGTGCGCAAACTTCGCGCTGAACAACGCCTAAGAAGCCGATCCCAGCTAACTGGTGAAACGTTCACCAGATATACATGGAGGACATTGTCGACCTCTGCCGGCGTGTCAACCCGACGATGGCGGAGGTGAACAAGGTACGTCACATCATGAAGGGCATTTCCGACGATGCCTTTCATATGCTGCTGTCCAAGAAACCAGGCACTGTTTCTCAGGTCATTGAGCTTTGCAAGAGTTTCGACGAGCTCTGCAGACAGCGTCTTCTCACGCGGTGCCCACCTGTGTCCGACGAAAGCATGATCACGGCTCCTGAGATGGACTCCCTGCTTTGCCAGATAAAAGAGTTCGTCCGTGCTGAGGTCGCTCGTCAGCTTTCGTTGCTGTACCCAACCACGCCAACACCCTCGCCTTTGCCGGCCAACCTTCGCCAGGTCATCCACGAGCAAGTTTGCACACCTTTCCCTTCTGCCTGCGAGACTCCGCCGGTGCCGACTCCCATTGCTTTTTCCAAGGTGACTGCATCTCTCAGCTATGCCGAGGCTCTCGCGCGGCCTCCACCTCAGGCCTTTGCGCCATTCCCTTCAGCCGCGCCACTGCGTCCAGCTCCTCACTTCGTTCAGCCGCGTTACCCACACAGCAGTGAACAATGGCGCGCTCCTGACAACCGGCCAATATGTTTTGCGTGTGGTTTACCTGGCCACATTGCACGATTTTGCCGTCGCCGCGCACCATCCTACCGCCGTAGCCTCGACACCGAACTATAGGTTTCCCCATACCCGTCATCTGCGCGTCTCAGAACCCTGGCCCGATGTCTTCCTACTCCGACCACAGCCCTCTTGTCGACCGCCGTTCGCCATCGCCTCGACGCCACTCGCTTTCGCCGATGCGTCATCGTCCTTCCACGCCTGAACGGGAAAACTAATCGCCGGAGTTCCAGAGGCAAGAACTGCGTCACCCCCCAACAGACCAAGGCCTCTCCCATCTCCGACTAATGTTATTGATGTATATGGGGACGGCGTCGCTACACTCGCTCTCGTTGACACTGGTGCAGCAGTTTCAGTTATTAGTGCCAAACATTGCCGTTAGCTCAGATAAGTTACGACGCCCCTGTCAAACGTATCACTTCGTACTGCAAGCGCCGAATGCATCACGCCTGCAGCTGTGTGTACTGCTCTCGTTGTGATGAACGGCCTCCTCTACATCGTCGAATTTTTGGTGCTGTGTTCTTGTTCCCAGGATCTTATTTTGAGCTGGGACTTCCTTTCCGGTAATAAGGCCGTCATCGACTGTTCTCGTGCTGAAGTGGAATTTCAAATGCTGTGTCATGCCCCACTCCTTGACGCTCGTGAACATGAAGATAAAGTATTTGTTGCCGAAGACGTTACAATTCCACCGCACTCATCTGCCCTTGCCACAGTGTCATGCAACATTGTTGATGGTGCCAGCGCACTTTTTACGCCATCTGCAATTTTCGCTTGTCGCAAATGTTCCCTGTTGCCTTTCGCTCTTTTGGACGTTCATGCCGGTGTCAGCATACTGCTCGTCGCCAACCGATTGTCCTGTCCTCTCACTTTGCTTCGTGGGGAGTGCGTTGGCCGCGTGCAGTGTGTCGACCCTGCTGCCATCATTGACATGCCAACTGGTTCCATTGTCACTCATGAGGTCGCCGGAGTGACCTGTAACCCCGCGCAGGAGCCGACTTCGCCCGATGTTTTACATGGCTCCATCGCCGACACGCTGACTGTTGCCCAACGCGCCCAGCTTCTACGTCTTCTCGACAAGTTCCGTTCGTCTTTCGACTGCCAGCATGTTCCCTTGGGCCGCACGTCAACTATTTGTCATCGCATCGACACGGGTACCAGTGCACCACTGCGACAACGATCATATCGTGTATCAGTGACAGAGCGCCGTGTTATCGACGACCAAGTAGCGGACATGCTCAATCGCGGCGTCATTCAGCCTTCGGATAGCCCCTGGGCATCTCGCGTTGTTCTTGCTAAGAAGAAGGATGCATCGATTCGATTCTGTGTCGATTACCGTCGTCCTAACAAAATAACTGGTAAAGATGTTTACCCTCTTCAGAGAATTGACGACGCCCTTGACTGTCTCCAAGGCGCGGAGTTCTTCTCTTTTATCGACTTACGCAGCGGCTATTGGCAAGTCCCCAAGGCACCCGAAGACCAACCTAAAACGGCCTTTGTAACACCAGATGGCCTATATGAATTTCGTGTCATGCCTTTCGAGCTTTGCAACGCTCCAGCAACATTTGAGCGTATGATGGACAACCTTTCGCGTGGTCTCAAGTGGAAAACGTGCCTGTGCTACTTAGATGATGTGGTTATTTTTTCGCCCGATTTTCCCACCCATCTCTGTAGGCTGGAGGAAGTGTTACGATGCCTAACCTTCGCCGGCCTTCAGCTCAACCTGAAGAAATGCCACTTTGGCGCAAGTCACCGCACCGTCCTTGGCCATGTAGTGTCTAAACACGGTATTCTTCCTGACGCCGCCAAGCTAAGTGCAGTTGCTGATTTTACCAAATCTTCCTCCGTGAGAGAACGTCGCAGCTCCCTTGGCCTGTGTTCTTACTTTCGCCGCTTCATTAGGAATTTTGCGTCCATCAGCGCTCCCTTTAATCAGCTTCTACGGAGCGACTTGAACAATTACGCCTCGTCGCGCGCTTGTGACGATGCCTCCCAAGTGTTGCGCCGTCTACTAACATCGCCGCCTATGCTGCGTCACTTCGACCCGGCAGCTCTCACTGAAGTACACACTGACGCCAGTGGTGTTGAACTCAGCGCTGTACTCGCGCAGCGCAAATCTGGATTAGACGAGTACATACTCAAGCCGCACCCTCACCAAAGCCGAGAAGAATTATTCCGTTCTGGAGAAGGAATGATTGACCATAATCTGGGCACTTGGTTAATTTCGACCCTACCTTTATGGCCACCCCTTCGACGTGATTACAGATCACCATGTACTTCGTTGGCTGTCCACGTTGAAGGACGCCTCCGGTCGATTAGCTCGCTGGGCTTTGCGGTTGCAATATTTCGACGTGCGCGTTGTCTACAGGTCAGGCGTACGCCACACTGATGCCGACGCACTTTCCCGTTCGCCCGTGTCAGCCGAAAGCGACGCCTGCCTCTCTGCCATTGACGAAGTGCTTTCGTTCCCAGCAAGCTGGGACATGGCTTCGGAGCAGTGCAAGAATCCTTGGATTAGTGCTCTTATCCGCTTCTTTTCAAACCCTTCGACTGTTCCTCCACCTTCTCGAGCTTTGCGCCATCAAGCATTTCACTTCGAAATTCGTGAAGGACTTTTCTATCACCGGAACTACGTCTCTGACGTCCGCAAGTGGTTGCTGGTCAAACCTCGAGATCTTCGTGGTGAAATATGTTCTGCCTTCCATACTGACCGGCAGTGTGCACATGCGGATGTCTTCAAGATGCACACCCGGCTTCGATCCAGGTTTTATTGGCGTGGCATGCACACCTTTGTGTGCAAGTACATTCGGTCGTGTCCTCAGTGCCAACGCCGCAAGTTTGCTGCTCAGCATGTCTCTGGTCCACACCTGCCGATGCCGTTTCCGGCCAGGCCCTTCGATCGCATTGGCATTGACCTGTATGCTCCCTTTCCGAGCACGGCTTCCAGAAACTGCTGGATAGTCATCGCCATCGACCATTTGACGCGATACACAGAAACAGCCACTCTGCCTGCTGCCACTGCTCGTGATATATCATCCTTCCTGCTGAAAAACTTTATTCTCCGTCACGGTGCACCTCGCAAAATTTTGAGTGATAGAGGACTTGTCTTCCTCTCCGAAGTCGTTTTAGCGCAGACATTGCCTGTGAACTATATTGTCGAGCCTGTCACGCCACCTACGGACCAACGCTGTCATGGGCGTTAAACCGTTCACGTACAACGCCTGAAGCCGTATTACGCCCCAATGATTCTATGTTAACCATGAGTCGCCAGGATGGCTCCTTTTCCGATGGGGGGTGAGGGGATTGTAGTGAAGAGGAATGCCCGGCGCTGCAGCCACATCGCCAGCCGTCCGGGAGGCGCGAGCTCGAGATTGCCTGAGCTGCTCTGGTTGAGACACACTGGCTGCTGTTCTCTTGTCCTGTATTCATATTAGAAACATAAGAAGCCAACAAACAATGACATCAAAGACAACATAGGGGAAATTAATTGTACTTACTAATTCAATTAAAGAAATGATAAATATGAAAATGATAATGGCTGAAAACACAACTGGCCGCCGGAGGGGAACGAACCCACGTCTTCGCGTAACGCGTGCGATGATCTCACCATTGAGCTACCACCACGCCGTCTTCCCATCCACTTTCTGGGACATTTATTCCTTACAACTATAACTAATTCTGCTATTGTTAGCCAGCGCCACCACTCACAAACCTAGGCGGCGGATGTGGAACAACCTTTCTGCCGCAGGCGTCCCGAGCACGAGATCTTTTTGGCCGCCTAGGTTTGTGAGGCGAACATTCTCCAAGCAGTTCAGCACCAACTCTAGAGGCTTCTTATGCTCACTAAATGGTCGCCCGAAGATCACAACGTCGTCCAGGCAGCACATGCAAACTTCCTATTTCAAGCCGCGTAGTATAGTGACCATCAACCGTTCGAACGTTGCGGGCGCGTTGCACAGCCCCAAGGGCAGGCCAAAGACGTTAAGATAATCCATCGGACGTTAAAAACTGTTTTTCCTTATTTTCAATGTGCATAGGAATCTGCCAGTAACCTGACCTCAGATCAACAGAGGAGAAGTAAGAAGCCGCAAGAAGGCAATCGATCGCGTCATCAATTCGCTGAAGCGGGTACACGTCTTTTTTCGCAGCGGTGTTTAGGCGTCGGTAATCAACATAGAAATGCCACGTACCGTCGTCTTTCTTTTTCACCAATATCACTGGTGCTACCCAAGGGCTAGATGACTCTTGAATCACTTCTTTGTTTAGCACATCTTCGACTTGATCACTGATTATCTTGCGCTCTGCGGGCGACACGCGATAGGTTTTTTGTCGAATCGGTTGAGCAGATCCTGATTGATGCGGTGGCGAGTTCTACACGCAGGAATCGAGGGTGCGCCGTGGTGCTGCGTGAAGTCGAATACCGAAGAGTGTTTAGCAAGGATCGCCACGAACGCGTCACGCTTATGGTCACTGAGTGATTTGGTGACCATGGAAATGATATTTGGGTCCACAGAGCACATGTTACTGGCCTCTGCTGTTTCGGGAAGTTCTTTAAGCACTGCCATGGGTATCGGCGGGTCTTCTTCAAATGTGGTAAGCTTTAAGCCTTGAGGCAGCACCGCCTCTTCAGTAGAACAATTTATCACCTACAGCCATGTGCATCTAATCATCACCGATACCATGCAATGAGGGACCAACACATTGTTCTTTAGGCAGTTCACAAGTACACGGTCCACTGCAGCATCAAACTAGGTGCGAGTAGAAAAACCAGAAACACCCATCGCGGATAAAGCGGGCACAACTCTATCCTCGGAAACGCAATACACAATCTCTTAGTTGGGCGAGTGTTCCAAGATCACAGATGAAGCACTGCCGCCCACACAATTGGGAGTATTTGAGAAGTAATGCGAGGACCGAGTACGGCCACTCGTAAAGCCGTAGTATTTGGGATGAAGAAAGTTATGGGAGTGTAAGAAGTAATAAAGCCGGCAATTGAGAAGACACTCCAGAATTTTGCCGAAAATCGAATTCAAGGAAATAGTTCTGTAGGAAATCGGGTTCATATGGGTAGCTTAGGTGTGGGTATGAACATGACTCGGCCGTGCCGTCAGCACCGAGGGCAATAACCGAGTGCCAAAGTAGCGTTGAAGATGAAGAGGAGGAAGGAAGGATGAGACATAAAGAGGGCAATGACAGTGAGTGGCATGCCGATGTCCAGTCCCGGTGCGGAGCGCAACGAGATGGAAGACAGGACCGCCTGGAGCTCTGGTAACGTCAATGGTACATCTAGCACGGCAGTCGCCTACGGCGTAGCAACCTATTGTCAAATTGAAACGTGGTGGGGAGTGTCCTCTAATAGTCCACCGGTTGTCCACACTGCGCATCACATGGCCTGCCCAGCTCCATTTTTTCCTCTTAATGTCAACTAGAATGTCGGCTATCCCCATTCTCTGATCCACACCGCTCTCTTCATGTCACGCTGGTGTCATCGTGCGAATTTCTTTCAAAGAATTTATTCTCTAACTGATCGGCTACAATTAAGAAATTGTAGTATCTGCCTCAAAATATTTAGTGAGGAAGGTAATCATCAGTTTATTTTTTAACTATCGATGATGCATCTTTATTTGCCATGCTAACAATACCTTTTCGGGTCGGGTAAACTAGCGGAATAGGTAGTATTTCGCTACATGCAACGAATTGTTATTAAATTGTATAAACGATAAAAATCGTCTATGAAAGTGTCAAGAGACTGAAGGATCAGTCCTTCACACAAAAAAGTAACAGATGTTGAGGTGGTTATATTTCGAACAGTTAGCACGCAACACGCAGAGGAAAAAACACCTTAAAGTATCGTCTAAAACCGACCAGAAAGAACGAAAGTTTCTGACATTCTATAGCCCCTCTAGGTTGCGCTATTGTCATGATTCACACTGTTTTTGTTACTAGCAATGTTTCTTGCCAAAGAACAAAAATGGACCTGTCAATTGTGACGTCGTTATTGTCCTGGCTTTTCTGCATGTCTATTATTGCCGCCTACATTCAAGTTGGGCGGTTAAGTAGCACAGCTTCCTAACAGTGAAGCTGGCAGCTTCTCTGTCACTTATCATAACAACAATATATACACGCTAACAGCCTCTTCAAAAGTCACAAAAAAGTGGGAAATTCCTTCAGCATATTCTAAAGAGGATGTTGGCGAAAACCTACGCTCTCGCGAGGAATTCATTACATAACATTTTCATTCGAATGCGTTAGTTGCTATTCATTTTTTTCCCACCAAAGGTCGTTGGTCAGAGTGCCTTAATAACTCTACCTAAATAATCATTGCTTAAATAACTTTGTCCTAATTATCAGCAAAGGCCACGGGCTCAACTCCCACCAAAGTTTGTCGGTTTCAGTGCCTTAATTACCTTATCCTAATGAACTGAGCCTTAATTACCTTTGCCTAAATAAAGCCAAACGTAGTCGGTTCGACTATCGACATTCACAATGTAAATTGGAATTCAACTTTCAAATATGGCCGGCTCGCCTAATGAGGTAAATTCTACTGTCGGTTGAAATATTTCTGTACTTAGGAATATTGTCTTCATGAATTATTTTGTGCATCGGATGTCTTCGCATTCCCACTTGGTTGCAGGGGTAACCCACGGAATCCGTAATGCTCGAGTTTTTTTTGTAAAGTAATATGATTGATCCTGTCAAAGCCTTTGGAAAAATCAATAAATACGACTAATGTTAATTTATTTTTCTTTATAGCCGTTCACGATAAAATTATTCTGTGTTAATACAGCTAATTCAGTGGATAGGCCCCTACAAAACCCTAATAGATGCGAAGATAATAATTGATTTTTTTCACAGAACGACACAACCCTTTTACACATAACATTCTCAAATCCTTTAGAATGGACATGGAGCACTTACATGTCATTTCTGTCACCTGATTTGAATGGAGCACTTATCTTTGCTTGTTGCATTTTTGTCCGAAAAAACGCCATAGACAAGGAAATATTGAATATGTGGGCGAAAGCGCACAATAACAAGTGTATTGCAAATTTATATTGCTCTAATCCAGAGACCATCAATGTCACGTGCCTTACTTTTTTTCACTGATATAAAAGCAGAGTCAGGTGTCGTCAGTCAGACACTGCGTCAGGTTTCGTAGGCTCACAAAACGCTGTATTCACACTGGTCGCACCAAATAAATAGGAGCATCTATATTGTGAGCGCTAATCACTAAATTTGTAAAGTGTTCCCTGAGCCGATTTGCTAATTATATACCCTTTAGCTTCTTCCCATTCTCTGTAATCTCGAGCTCTTCATAACGGTTTGTGTCACGATTTAAGAGCTTATTAAGTGCACGCCAAACTAAGTTGCCTTTGGTATCCGCATCACTAAACAATTTTTCCAGGTACGCTTTTTTTATGTCGAAGAAACTATATAGTTACAAAGATTAGGTATTTTTTAAATGCAAAAAATTATCCGGGCTTCTTGACTGCACAAAGTGAGAGTATAATTATTTTTTACGGATTAACTTTAAGTACTCATTTGTTAATCAAGGCTTGCGTATCTTTCTGGATTTATTTACCTTGTTTCATTTAAACAGCTAGTGTGCGTATTTTTTTATTATACGCATGAGCGTATCAGCATCGCTACACTTAATACGGGTGTCCAGTCGACACTTGGAAGTTGGTTTCGAAAGTCACTCATGGTTCTTCGATTTATTTCCTCGATGACGAAAGATTTATATTCCCTTAGCCTCGCTTTAACTGTGCTATTTCGTATAGAAAACATGTATATCGGCAAGTTATCACCTAGATCGGCAACAGTGATACGAGCGTTGATATCTTGCATGGGGCTGTTCCTGATTAATAAGTCGATGAGGAATTCAGAAAGGCACATGACACGAGTGAGTGTTTCCATGACGTTCGCAAACCAATAGAATCAAGGAGTAAGATCAGATTGCGGGAAATTGCATTCCATTGAGGTAAGATTATATTACAGTATCCTCCTATATTTATACACAGTCTATTCTGGCAAGCATAACAAAGTAATTGTTCTAAAAAGGTGCAAAAACTTTCAATACTACCATCAGGTAACCGATACAAAAGAGCAAAAACATAGGATACACATTTTACCATAAGCACTTCGTACACTAGTGTGGTTTTTGAGAGATCTCCAACCGAGTCACATAAAAGCCTTTCTGACACCATTGCTAACTTTTTTAGATAGTTTCCGCCGGTGGATGGTGATTCTAATTTATCTACTATGGCACACACTCCCAACGAATGATCGGCCGTGAAGCGCTTCTTACATTTAAAATAAATAAAAAAGATTATTTATTACAAGCCAAGTAAGACTCATCACTTTGTGTAGCACGGGTGAGCGAAAGTACATGCGTGCCACTCTCCTTAAACTAAAGACGTATAATAAAATCGGCCAATTTATAAAGTTTAATACCCGCTTCAGAAATTTATTCGAATTTATGTCCTTGTTGAAATGTAGTAAAGCTCGAAGTAAAAGTGAAAATATATTTATTTGGCACAGGTTCAGGCCACCTTTACGGGGCATAGAACAGGAGAAACCATAAGTACACCTGCCAACATTACAAATTTTATGTGAGCATAAAAGCAATAAAAACAAAACATAATACATTTCGCATTAAAATTTAACCTACGAGTGATTCTTTCAGACATTGGTAATGCTGAAAATACAAGGACTAGGAGGGGTGCGAAAACAACATGCATATAATGAAATGTGTATTAGTTTTCAGACATCCACATCCGCACAGAGGAAATGGTATGATGAACGCGTCACAAAAATAGAGCGTAGTGTGCTTTTGTTGACAGTTGTTATATCGATGTTCATCGATTCTAAAGCTATGGTTACATCATATAGCCATATTATATGAATAAAAATTACGAATTTGTATTCCATGAAACCGCCTGAAAAGTTGCTCTGTAGTTGTATTAACAGTGAGACCAGCTGTCATGAGCCACAAAATGAAGAAAGAAAGAAGAAGAAAAAGAAGAAGATAAAAATAGAACAAGAAGACACGAGGAGTCAGTGGGAGAAATAAAGAAGAAAGAAGTTATAAAATAAGAGCGGCCGAATAAAAAGAATACATTATAAAAGCAGAAGAAGAAGCGCAAAAGTGCACGCGCAGCTACGTGACCAATGGGATAAGGGACACGTAGCCGAAGAGGGCAGCCCAGCTACGCTCTGGGACGACGAGGGGCAGAAGGAGCTGGAGGCCGGAAAGAACGGTTGGATCACGGAGACGGCGGCAACCCGATGGAAGCTGTTCTTCAGCTGCCGCGGCCACGACCCGCGAGCTGAGTGGACGTCCCACCGCAAGCCGCAGCTACAGGCTGACGGCGCCGCTTCTCGGATTCCCTGCGGCTACGATCCGCAGGCTAGCGGAGTTGACCGGGCGATCCAGGCGCCTCGGCCACCCCACCGTCCTGACCCCCGAACCAGGCCAACCGTGGACCGAACGTCGGACACAGCGACTTCGAGTCTACGACGCATCGGCGGGCCCAACGACGTGTCGCCGGAAGCCGCGACGACGAGGTGACGTGGCCACGTCGAGGGACTTAATGTAAATATTTGGACTTATGAATTTTGATATCTGAGGACTCTGGGGAATTTCTATAATTAACTCGTGCTGTAAATTGTTTGTTTTGTGCTGTTTTCTTTGTCGTTTCTTTTTGCAATTATAAATGTATGTTTTAAACGTTCGACTTGTCCCTGTCTGTCTTTAGTCCACCGAAATCCGTGACAATTTGGCGAGCCTGCCAGGATATTTCACCATTTCCGGCCCTGTCACAGATTTTTGGTGGTCTAGAGATGGATTGGAACAGCATATTAGCAACTGTTCGCGAGAAGAAGCTCAGCAAGGAGCAGGGCCTTAAACTAATTGAGGATGTAATGAACCGTGTCCATGCCGCTCGATGTTTAGAACTTGAGACACTTCGGCAAGCATGTGAGAAGAAAAAACAGTTCGAAGAGAAAGAGACAGAGATGCCAGATGCAGTCAAAATAATACATAGCAGTCATAGCATACCTGAAGAGGGGCCTCACACAGGTGAACTGTTGCGACAGAATAGTTGCCACTGTAAGGCCATTGATGACCGCGCCGCTGAGTCCTATTGTACTGGAGAGCAAGGGGTACAACACCGGAATGATGAGTGTGTTTTCGGTAGTGCAGTGTACGCGCCGGAGGGTCGTGCTCAGGAGGGCGAACGGTCCGCAGAAACGACGATCCAGCGGGACACTGACGAGAGAGGGAGTAGCGCATCGCTGCACACAGTGTGTGTTGAGAGCAGAGCAATTGAAGATGTCGCGCAGGAAGGGAGAGTGCTTGACCGCGGCAAAGCTTTTCAAGAGATGATGACTTTCCGCCGCAGAAATCCCCGTGAGCACAAGCTAGTGTCCAGCAAGCAAGACGTTTCTGATGCAGACGACCACAATTGCACAAGTTTTACGAGTGGCGAGAAAGAAGGGCGCATTGAGGAAGCGATGACAGTAGACAGAGGGATAGAGAAAGTAGAGAAAACTGAGAAAGAGAAAAGAAAGAAGCATAAGAGAAAGAGCAGATCGAAAAATTGCTTCGAGGAAAAGAAAAAGACGAAATCAACACCCAAGAAGAAGACACGAAGAAAGCACCTATGGGCGACTCTTTATGGCATTGCTCATTGCAAAGCAACCATGAGAGGGGGATTTAAATTTGGGGTGAGAAGTAGCAGAACATCTGAAGATGATGACTTCGAAGAACGTCGTAAAGTTTCAGAGCAAGAGCGACGTGTATTTAACTGCAGATCCCAAGGATGTCCTCAAAAGAAGAAAAAGGTTTTCAAAAGTGACTTTTTCAAGTTCGAGTTCAAGGACAAAGCAAGCAGCTACACCAATCGCTCAAGAAGGCATACATCCCGAAAGTACAGACGGAAGATGAGGAGACTGCTGAGAGCGAGATGGCGCATGAACAAACATGAGTTCAGGAAACATTGTCCTTCAATGAAAAAAGAAACGATAAAGACAACAGCACGAAACAAACAATTTACAGCACGAGTTAATTATAGAAATTCCCCAGAGTCCTCAGATATCAAAATTCATAAGTCCAAATATTTACATTAAGTCCCTCGACGTGGCCACGTCACCTCGTCGTCGCGGCTTCCGGCGACACGTCGTTGGGCCCGCCGATGCGTCGTAGACTCGAAGTCGCTGTGTCCGACGTTCGGTCCACGGTTGGCCTGGTTCGGGGGTCAGGACGGTGGGGTGGCCGAGGCGCCTGGATCGCCCGGTCAACTCCGCTAGCCTGCGGATCGTAGCCGCAGGGAATCCGAGAAGCGGCGCCGTCAGCCTGTAGCTGCGGCTTGCGGTGGGACGTCCACTCAGCTCGCGGGTCGTGGCCGCGGCAGCTGAAGAACAGCTTCCATCGGGTTGCCGCCGTCTCCGTGATCCAACCGTTCTTTCCGGCCTCCAGCTCCTTCTGCCCCTCGTCGTCCCAGAGCGTAGCTGGGCTGCCCTCTTCGGCTACGTGTCCCTTATCCCATTGGTCACGTAGCTGCGCGTGCACTTTTGCGCTTCTTCTTCTGCTTTTATAATGTATTCTTTTTATTCGGCCGCTCTTATTTTATAACTTCTTTCTTCTTTATTTCTCCCACTGACTCCTCGTGTCTTCTTGTTCTATTTTTATCTTCTTCTTTTTCTTCTTCTTTCTTTCTTCATTTTGTGGCTCATGACACCAGCTATGTGCCTAAAGCCTTTTTTTTCAGGCACACACAAGTATTGGTAATTGGATGACGTAGGTTTGCCGTATACTAGAAAGCGATAGTTTATGTTGGGCTAAAATAACACGTTGTAAATCAGTATTTCGAAATTTGGTAGCTGAAAAAATAATATAGCCCAAATGCCGACAGTGCTTAAAACTTTGCTGAGAATGGGTTTAATGTGTGTGTTCCGGGACATATACTTATGGAAGTATACACTAAGTGTCTTGGAGTGAACAATATCTGAAGGCATTTGAGCCAGCATAGAATTTTCTGTGAAAACTAGTGGCGACTGTTTAGCAGTAAAAATTGTTGCTTCAGTTTTGCTTCTATGGATCTTGGATGATATTAAATCAATTGGTATCAACGGGCCTTGGAACATTGCTGTTCAACTGAATTGTTTCAATGTTGGGCCCGCAAAGTAGAAAAATCGTGTTCTCCGCGTAGAGCAGGTAAGTTCTTTTTTTGGCTAATGTTAGTGACATTATTGATATGAAATTAAACTAGAGAGGTCCAACGATGCTAAATTGAGGAATACCAGCATATATAAATTTCAGAGGGGATAGGTTGTTGCTCAAAGAAATGCATCGATTCGGGACATAAAGTCGGATTCTAAAAGTTTTAAGGTACCCCTTTTATCCCACAGAGTTCAAGATTTTGTAATAACGTATCATTGTGCAAACTGTCGAACGCTTTTCGAAGATTTATACATATAACACTAACAAACTGTCTTTCCAAAATTATTTTCCCCATAAGAAAGCGTGCTCCGTTGATGAACTCTTGAGAAAACCAAACTTTTACTCGTTCCTGCAAAACCTAATTTACCTAGGTAGAAAATAATCTTAAAATATAACAGTTTCAGCAGACTTTGGAGAATTGCCGAGGTCATTTTTATCTTAGCCTTTAAAAATTACAATACGCTCATATATTTGCATTTTTCGTCGGAATATTTCGGTCGCTACAGCTAGATTTTAGATATGAATGCGTACTGGCTCAGTTAAATTTGCTAGGTATTTTACGGGTTTTATTTATAATAAAATGAGTAAACAAAGCTTCAATTCCCATAGATTCAAAAAGGTTGGTCCCTTCTGCATAATGTTTTCTTTTTCTCGTGCCGTTTTGTATAACTTGAAGAGAGATAAAGAAAAGTGTACATGTCATAATACCGCTGATTCAATCAGGTTGCTTTAGTTTTGAGATTTGTGAGGTAATTGAGGAGGAGCACACGGGTTTCAAGACAGAGATCTTTGCGCCTCACAAAATTTACGGACGTAAGAACGGCGTTCTTCGCTTTTAGTTCAGTAGAGTTTTATGCAATTGTTCTAATGTTCACATGTACAGAGGTGGTGTAACAAAGTCGTCAAATTGTTAAGAGTCTATAAGGTCCCAACCCTGACGGCAAGAAGTAACGGGCAGCAGTTGGTATAATGAGAAGCAGGGCAAGATGAACGATGGTAAAATGTTTCTAAGCTGACTGGCGCATAACAGTGAATCACAAGAACGTTGATTGAAAGAGAGGACCACAACATAAATACACAAATAGAGAAAACAGCCCCTGTAGCTCTTTAAATAAATGTACTTATATACTATAACAATATTTTGAGCCTGCTGATACATGACTTACTCGTGCTTTGATTGGGGTAAAGGTTTCCTTCCTTGGCATTCCAGATATCTATAGAATGGACGAATACTCTTCACTAGTCTTTGTACAAATTAAAGCAGACATCAATAATCTCAAATGACATAGAATCGGGCAGTGTAACGCGTTGACAAGTTAGTTGGCTAAAGTGCGAGCTTCTCGCATTAACGAAGATAGCATTATAAAGGATACATAACATGCAATTTACAGCCGGAAGTGTTATTCTACTTTATTTTGACAGATGCTCAGACGACTTGCGCAAAGCATCTTTACAGATTCCTAAAGTTTTCTCTTCACTTAGATCTTGTGAAAATGCGAAGTCAAAATTACACACAAGTTAGTAAATGTAAGATATATATTTAAACTCGCTCAAATTGAAATAACTTTTCTTTGCTATAGGGTTACAGCTAACCAAAGTCAAGCATGTTGTACCGCAAATTTTGTGAACGCTGTACCATATAAATGAAAACGCACGTGTTTAAAATCAGATAGGGTGCACGATACCATTTGTATCGTGCATTGTAAGATATGTAGGTGGGCCAGCGATTGCTCAGAAAATTTTGACGGCGCAGCTTTAATTTACCTACAGACTTCGCACTGGCTTTATACTTCATGACTGTCTAGTGCGGTTGCCGCTGTGGTTGGCACTTAAGCATTACTTTTTATTCCGGTGGGAAGTGAGTTGTCTAAGTAGTTTCTTTCCTTGCCGTTCTTTTGAGGATTGTGTGTTTTCACAGTCACTACACCATGACAACATGGAAATCGTGCCTAAAATACTCGTACAGATTACAAAATACATCGCCCATTTTTAGATGTTTCATTGATTCAGACTGCATTCGCTAGGAAGAATAACATGATAGTAGCAATAAATAGGTTTTGTGAGGCCAATTAGGCGCATTATAGAAGTTCTTTCACGACATTTATGTTGAAGTGCGCACGCACGAGCTCTTTCATCATTGAGCGTTTTATATGAGAGGATCCTACATTTTTGCACCGAACAGTAAACATTCCATTTATGTACTTAACTCACCTGATAAAACATGTGCTCTACAGAAACAGTTGTGCGGTTGACGGTGCCCACAGAATGATCCATTGAATCCCAGCTGCATGCATTCATATAGACAGTCGTCATTTTTATTCGGACAGCCGTATGAGTCTGAAAGAGATAAAAAAGTATGTTTTGTCATTCTGAATCTGGGAATTAGACCGGTTTCGGTAGGAAACGTTTTCTTTCTAGACACGAGTAAATAAAAGAAATAGTAATGAAGGAATACATAAAAATATAGAAGAGGGTTAAAAATGAGAAATCTCGTGGCAACAGCCCGATATTAGGAGCGCTTATGTCACGCTGACTGTTCCGCGATAAGTTAATCGCCAGCGTTGATGCTGCATTTCAAAGGGTTGTAACACTGCAAGAAAGGGGCCGGTAAGTTAATCGAGTTGTGGAGAAGGCACTGCTAACCCACCGGTAACCTCTTCCACTTAGACAATGGCTTGAAATAGCGCCAGCCGCACCACGCACCACAGATGTACTGAACCGAAATGTGGAACGTGTGGCCAGACACTTGCTGGGTGAACCGCCAGCGCAATCAACTCCCCCTCCCCCCCCCCCCCTTCACTACATGTCCAACTTCCTTCACCCACTCTTGTGCGGGAATTGGAAGTCCGGACATTGACAGCAAACCTAGCGGCAACGCAGAAGCCCACTTCCCTGCGTTTTCGAAAAACACCACCAGTGATGGTAATTACTACCCCGGCGGGGAATAAAAAGACAGCGTGCGGCCTGCCATGTGCCTCAAAAATGGCATGATCCGTCGTGGCGCCACCAGTCAAAGACTGTAGTCTGGGAACGGTGTAGAAAAACGTGCGGAACGCCCCAGGAACGCCGTCGCCCGTGGGAGCCGACACGTCCCATCACCCGCAAGTAACGCCGTTCGGGCCAGCCAAGCGGCCGCGAATGCAACTACGGCTGGGACGCTCGATCCCATTGCAGTCCGCACGAGGCCAGCGGTGATGCCGGAGCAGTCACATAATTAGGGTCCCCACAATAACCTGCGCAAGTGGTCCTTTGGATATCAGCAGAAAAGCTACGCGGAATGTACTCGCTAAGCCATTATCATTAACATCTACCGAGAGCGAGGTTTCACAGATTTGAAGTAACATTAGGCGATAACTCCTTACTTTGCCTCCTTCGGCTATATCGCCATTTTATAATTAGTGTTAAAGACGTACTTGTTTTCTTTAATTCGGCCACTTATAACTTTCTGAGTGCCACAGGAAAAATGCCTTGAAGTTTTTGACAAGCCGTCCATGCAAGTGCTTCACGTTATGACAATGCGTAATAAATCCTGCCTATAGGATCTTCTTCCGGAGGGAATGAAACAAATGGTGAAGTACCGCGAAACTATAAAGACACTGCGCTTGAAGATCGCTTTCAGTCGAGAATAAAGATGAGCTATTCGTACCAAATAGCCAGAATTTACAACGGGGTGCCGTAACTGCGTCCTTGAATGCGGTTTATGATCATGTTTTCTTTTTCGACCACAGGGGTGGTTTAGACAAGACATGGACACAAGAGCACTATAACCAGTCATGATACCTTATTTTACGAATGAACGCCCTTTCCAATCTAGACGATCTTTCAGATAGGGAAATACAGCATGAATTTTTTTTTTGATCCTGGGTACACATATTCACGAGGATATAATGAATGGGGCCCTACGTGAGCTTCATTGCAGTCCTGGCCGCGTGGTTAATTGTACACCTCGTGGCTGGGAAGACGTTGGTTCAAACCCGCGCTGTCGTCGTTTACGCATCGCTTAACTGAATAGGCACTGCTTTCACGGACCCGACACTCGGCTTCCTATAAGACTGAACAGTTTGTGAAAAATGAGCGCGCACCATGCAAATTTCTTCGAACCCTGCGGTCAGAAAAATAAGAAGCACCAGGCGTGGGGACACCTGTAATAATTATAACAACCGGTGGGTTTTATGCGGCCTGTAGAGTCGAACCCACTGCTTCACGCGCATGGGGCAGGTGCTCTGGCTCAGTTGGTGGCTATAGGTCTACCATAAGAAAGCCGGGTAGATCTATATTTTCCAGAACTGGTACTGTAATTTTTGGATTTTTTTACGTGCCAATGCCTAATTAACCCATTAAGGACCATTTTCATTTGTAAATAATTAAAGAAACACAATGTGTTCCTTTGTATGACATTCCGCTAAGAAGGGTCCTGCCTATCGACGACCACACGTCAGTAGTTTTTTGTCAGCTGCCTGATATATTTGAGCTACTCATTGCCAAATTTGGAGAAGTGCTGAACATAGCAGGTGCTGCTGTACGTGCGCCTTCTGTATTTTTAAAAGCGAAGCTGCTAAAGCTGGAGAAGAAACGTCTGAAGTCCGTAGAAAATTCGGCGCTGTTGCCTAGCAACACTCTAAGCCCGGTAACACATATTGTAACTTATACGCGGTTTTAACTCATAAAATAAAGGATACAACGTGCTCATTTTGGTGTTTTGATTTTTTTCGATAAGTTTAGAGGTTACAAGACCCGACATACTAAGGCAATATAGGTTACGAACCCCCTTTATGGGTTGCGTAAAAAAAAAAGTTGTCGCAGTTTCACCTGAAAGGTGAAGCATCAATTGCGATAGCAAATTTGTAGAGAGCTATACGGAGTAATGATATTAGCTTTATCAGCTGTATAAACTTGGACATGCAGCAGCACCGGCAACGCGCAGAACTGTTGTCGACGCCGTCGGCGTTTTGCCCGCGTTCGCTCAAAATGCGTGCGGCGTTGGTGACTGTTGCCGGAGCCTGTGATATAAATAGGCACTTGGTGCCGCAGCTAAACGTCGCCTCCCTTCCCTCCCCCTTCCCCCCCTCCCCCACGGCGTCTCGCGCATCGGAAGAAGGCGCGTTTGCTCTACATATATGGTGATTGTAAAGGAGGAAAGAGACGCCTACTTCTGCAGCCCTTAAGGAAGCACGGCGCAGAACGCGCGTTTGTTCTCCGCCGTGCGTTCACTCCCCGTGAAAGAGCGCGTCCTTCGCGCCCTTTCACTCGCACATACAGCGTTCGGCAGCGCGCGGTCACGATTTCATCTCCATTGACGTCATACGGAACCTCACGGCGACGGCGACGGCGACGGCGACGCCGACGGCAGAAATCTGCTTTTGAGTGTCCATATAATTGCTATCGCAATAAAATCCAGTGCGTAACCCTTACGTAGTAACCTATACGCGGCGGCGCGAAGTTTCCGTGCTAGGAGAGCGCTAGAGGGACATGCGAGTTCCCTCTTGAAGATTGAAGAGCAGACGCCATTTTTCCAGCGTCGTTGTTTCATATTTCTTGCTGCGTTGCTTTTGCGCTTGATGGGAGATGGGTTGATTTGGCGCCTTGACGGTTGCACGTTTCCCGCCTTGTTCATTACTTTTTTGCCATTTGGATATATTAGCTGCGTACCAACAAGGATTTGTTTGGGATTGTACACGGCCGTTGCAATGAGCAACAGTGTGACTGCTAGCAATTTACGGTCTCTGGTCCATCAACGATCAAATGCGAGTATTGTGACCATTGCCCCGGCGTGCACGGGAAGAGAACTCGAGCTTGGTGAGTGCTTTTTGTTAAAACTGCATGCGCGTGCGTATAGCATTTCGAATGGCTGCGGTGTTTACGGGCTCTGTTGGTCCTTGCGCTGGATTTATATCTGTTAAGTGAATTAATCCGCGGAGAACGTGGTGCCACGTTGCTTCTGAGCACATACCGTGCGGGGAGGTTGTGTGCGCGCGCGCTTTGGTAGTTTCACCTTAGCGACCTTGGTGTTGCCGAGGCTCTCCGCGCGCGAACATTGTAGGTGTATTTCACTGTGCACGTTGGCCGTCACTTGCGGCTCCTGTTTCGCGCCGTAGCCGTGGCGTGTGTCTACGCGACTGCGAGGCGGGGGCACGCGATTGGTCCAGCGCAGGCCCAGACCAACGGCACTGGTGTGGAATTTGCTTTGAGCTATTTGTTTGTAAACAGCGAGCCATTCCGTGTGAAACGTGACGAGAATACGCGTACGTTTCCTACCCCGACCCGTGTCCGTGGCCTATCGTGGTCGCGTTTCTTCTCTGCTCCGTTTCGCGCTGCGTGCTCTTCATCTCGTGCGACCTGCACTGTGGGCACGCAATTGAGGACGGGACAAGTTGCTGTTCACTTGGCGTGGTGAGCGATAAGAAAAAACAACCGATGAATGGAAATCCGCATCGCTTGTTAGCCCGCATTGAAGTGCTGTACCATGGGCACCCATTTCGCGCAATTACAGAGAGTTTGTGAAGTGCGGCTTCCTGCGGCTCGTCACAGATGCCGGCTCAACGAATTAGCGCGCTAACTCGCATCGTTGTCTTCGTCGACAGATGTTGGGTGTAATTCGCTTGACCTTTCTGTGTCAGTGTAACCTTTTTTGTTGTTCTTGAATAACGTGCAATGCTGAATACATGAACGGTTACCCGTTGGCGAGATTAGGATAGCACTAACGCCGGAGTAATTGATGAGGACTCCATGTTGCTTTACAGTGCACAGAACGAGAGCTGTATAGATACACTACGGAAATCTGTAAAAAATTATTCACCAATTAGCCCAGCAGTGGTTGTTTCAGTTGTTTTAATGAGATAACTGGCTGTTTGTGAGTGTAAGATTATTTTATGCTTAATTTTATAACTTGCAGAGCCGGTCAGCACAGTAGTAAGCACTGCTATGTGCTACAACGAAAGTATGAGAGGTACATGAGTCACTGTTAATAAAGTGCGTTTCCGTTCCACAAAAGGTGTGTGCTCGCAGCGTGCTTTAAAGGGGCCCACAAACAGTTTTTGAACACAGTAAAAAACATTGACAATCTGTTAACGAGGCTCCTGTGAACATGTGAGCCAAATATTACTGCACGGCATGCAGCAGGGAGTTTACAATCTCGCGTCAAAAGCAGTGAACAGTCAGTCGCTTGTCCTCGCTTCTACAATGCTGTCAGATCAAAAACAGCTATCCACCATTGTGATTTTGTGAGTGCGAGAGCATTCTCAGTAATACACAATTGCCAATTTTTAGTTAAGTAACTGAAAAATATATAGGTCTGCGATCTCGGAAAGACGAAGAAATCATTTCATCTTTGCCCAGCGCATAGCTCGTCTGCTGCGTGCGGCCTTCGAAATGGTAGCAGCGTGCTGCGTAGTGTAGCCTGTCACGGCCTCGACGAGGTGCCGCGACAAGCTTCATCAGCAAGTCACTCTATTCAGTAAGTCACATCGTTTTGTTCTCTGGTTTTCTGATGTAACTGTTGATTATCACGTTATTACTGTGTTCTTGTTCTATAAATTTATTGAGCTCCTAATAAACACGTTATTGTGAGGTAAAAATGAACTTCATTGTCTCGAACGTTTTCAGTGAAAATCAGATAATTACCAGTTGCAACACAGCCGAGGGCCGATGGCAGTATGACGCGCTTGGGGAGGCGCTTTTAAAAAAGTACCCCCGGCTCATGTGGGAGGATCCGAAAGCAGGCAGCCGTATTGAACAGACCCGACGGCGTGTATATGTAAGTCACAGACTAAGCACAAAGTAATAAGTGCATTCATGTTCTTCTTGGTCAAAAGAACCCTGATACATCTTCCGGAATATTAAATTTATTATTTTTTCCTAAAAATGAAGCTTATCATGACAGAACACATTTTAAACAGTATAGAGAATGGCAGTGTGTATTTGCCATTTTTTGTTTTATTTTCTGTGTTCAATTTACCAAACTTCTAGGTCATAAAAGAAGGGCTCAATGTTTTTTTTTTGTTTTTGTTTTTTTACAGAGTGTGTTCATACGAAGACCATCAATTGCGCGTAAAGTTAGAAGGCACAGGGATAAGAAGAGATCAGCGCCTGTTCCAGCCTCCACAGACATTCTTGCTATCACAAGTGAACGTGCTACCTCTGAGTTGCAGGTTTGTTGCAGCACATTTTGACAAAATATTGTGAAGCGCTTGGGGTTGCTTAACGTTATGCAAATAGGTTGGGCTTTGATACATTTGGAAGGAGGAACATGGTATTTACAAATCATTTACGAATTTCGGGCATTGAATTCATACACCTTCAGTGGTGTACATGACATGGAAAGGATAAAGCACCTTCTTCAAATAACCCTTTCCGAAAGGTGCAAGGTACAGTTGGATCCTTTGCCTTCGTACTTTTTGGTGGAAGAAATTGTAAGTACTGTGTTGGTATAGTTCTAGTGTGGAAAAACTACATATTTTTGTTAGGCTTTTCGTAATTATTGTCAATGATTAATTAGAAAATTTGCTGAAACGACTGGTGAAATACCCACCCTAGAAGATAAATATTAATTGCCTTTTGTAGAGCTTGAGCTTTACCCAGCTCTGCTCTTTCTGAGTTTTAAGTTTAGCACCTATAAATACAATATAGCAATCACTAAAAGAGAGCATATTTATGACATACAGAAACGGCCATTATAGAAGGAAGTGAAAGGAAGGTGTTTGCTAAAAAGTTCATAAGAAGTTTACCCAAGTTTTACACATCAACTGCCGTTCATTATATATAATCACTTCAACCACTGTTCTCTAGTGTTAAGTTTTCGGCAGTGGACAAAGAAGCTAAGAAGTTTTGCTATTCGATTGCCAGTGGGACATTGTGAAATAATGTTGATGGTTAGCAGTATGCTTATGGTACACAATATGTATTACAATATCATAAATAGAAGTAGCTACTCTGGAATATAACGGGTAGTTACGAGAAGCCAACGATTTACTTTTATTTTATTGATACTTCTTGTAGCTGTGCATTGAAGCGGAACTAAGGTTTTGTCTGAGCACAACTGACTTGGAGAAAAAAAGTGGTCAGTGCCCTGAAAGTTTTCACGGAAAGCCAAGGACACGAGTGCACACTTTTGAACCTAATGAACCACTTACAGCGAAAGACCACATATGCTCTGATAAATGAGGTATGTGCATGAGTCAAACATGTTAAAATGTTTTACAGAGCAAGTTGCAAAAAAAGAATCTAATTTCCAATAGCTTGATGGGTACAGCAGAAAATTTAAAATGCTATATTTAACAATGGTAAACTTACTTGGTAAAGTATCTATGTAAACCAAACTTTTTCTGCAGGGCTGTTTGTTAGTGAGAACAGTTCATTAGGTTTGTTCTTTCGCAATTGTCTCATCGTGTAGTGCTTCACACCGTTGTACGTATAACACATGCATTGTTTTTTGTTTTCATGATTTTACACTTGTATAGATGCCATTGCCTTCAGGAGAGTTTGCTTTAACTGCTCCCCATATATTCACCTGTACGGAGGCAACCTGTATTTTTGGTGGAAGTCACAAAGAAATTATCCAAGTCACTACTGGCGGTCTGGAGCGTGCCCTCATTCTCTGCCTTTTGGTCTACGACATTAAGAGCCTTCGGTACCCTTATGCTTTTTCCCAAATGCTTTTGCTAACTCAGAAGCTGGTATTGCCATGTGAAGTTGTGCCTGCGGGAGCTACATGCAAGCGCTTGAAGAGTTTTCTTGCATTGTAAAATAAAAGGAGTATTGCTTAAAAGGAGGTAATTTAAAGAAGTTATTTTTTAGTCTAGTCCGATATAATCACTGTTGCTTGTCAACATCACTTGTGTCTTATCAGACTAAGTCATGCCAAGTTAATATTCCTGTTTATGATTTCCTGAATAAAAAATTATTCCATTTCATCCCTATGAACTCTTTTTTTAAGCAGATCACACATTTGTATGCATATGCAGGAAACCCAATGTACATCCTTTTGAGCTGCAATATATGGTGAGGGAGAATTCTATAGTGCCATGCAATATTGCACTGCCATTACAGCCAGCTTAGTAAAGTACGTGAAGGGCTATTTAAAACTAGAATCCCGAACGCTTAATGTATATACTTCCTTATAGTTGTAAAATACATGACTTCTTTTTGCCAATCTTTCTTTAAACCTCGATGCCAACCCAAAAACTGCGAACTATGTATATGTGCCTTTAGAATAAAAGAGACTACGTTGAAAATAGAAGCATTGTTTATTTCCAACACCGTCGACTGAGGACCTCACTTCGTCAGAAAAAGGTAGTTAAATGGTGCTATACATGCCTCATTTAACTACATTTTCAAAAAGACTGGTCCACAGTCGAAGCTGTTAGAAATAAATAACGGTTCTGTTTTCAACACAGTACCTTGTACTATTATATATATATATATATATATATATATATATATATATAGATTGTACAAGGTACTGTGTGGAACACAGAACCGTTATTTATATCTAACAGCGATATATATATATATATAGTTAGCAGACGTGTAACCTGTAAAGTGGTTCATACACACCACGTAATCCGAAAGGTTACATGCTGTCCTGTATACTTATCCTAAGGGTTTCAAATGTATAATTTACATTTTAAAAAGCCTTAAAATATAAGTATACTAGAATTTGAAAATGTGCACCTATAATAGGGGTTACGGGGCTTAGAGTGAACAACCAAGCCACAGCTGCGCACCACCTGGCTCAACCTCGCCTAGCCGCGCATGCACCGAAGCAGTAGCGATGACGTCGCCTCGAGTTGCCTACTAACCACCGGTGCAGGTGTGCGCTCGCTTCGCCCGACACAGACGCGTCTCCGCCGAGCTGCCACCAGTTGCGCGCAACTGCGCAATGCGCAGTGACCTCGTCCCGGCATGTCGTACGCTGGGCGCCGCCCGTACACTGTGCATAGTGTTTGTACCACTTCCCATACGTGTGCTCGGACTGCAAATGCTCGCGAGGCGTTCCCCGATGCCACGGACCACGAGGAAATGATGATATACTTCGTATAACTTAGCATCACTTGGCATTACTTCGCATAACTTAGCATCACTTCGTATAGCCACGACTAGCTAGGACATGACAGCAGCCCATGTGCTACCGGTAAAGTAACTGTAATGAAGGGCTTGAGTGCGTGATTGTTAGGCTATAAATTTTGTGCACTCTTTGCTTTGTTGACATGCACAGCCAAGGTTAAAGTAAAAAAAGAAAGACAAAAAGAAATAAAGACAGAAAGACACAGCGGGGTTAATAAATTTCACATTGGTTTTGATCTTCTGGAATCTATGTTCGCTTATTATGTACAAATTTTCATTATGAATGAAAATTGCTTCTGCAGATTGACACTTTCGCACTGCGTGGAGGTCAGTCTTTTTCCAGCACGAGATGTGTATATAAAATGAAAACGTTGGACTTTTACTTTTTAACGAGTTTTGGCTGACTGAGAAATGGGCCAGCTTTAGTTGATCGTCTTCAAAGCACACGAACAAAATTAGCGAATAATGGTGCCAGGAAGTTATTTTCTCCATGCTAACGCCCACTATATCTGCGGACTAGTTAAACCGTAACCCTAAACTTAACCACAAGTTAGGAATTTCAAAGCGACTACTTTCACGACATGACGAAATGTAACATTTTAACAACGAATATTGGTGCATAACGACGGTTTGCTATATAAATATTTCTCATTATAATTGCTTCGCGCTGGTGTGCACGATAGGTGCCGAGGTGATTGAAAAAACGAATATGATCCTGCATGATAAACGCGGCAGAAAGAAAGCGCTTGCTAAACACGACACACTTCAGTGGGTTCTGCTCCATGATTTGGCCAATGTCGCCGTGCGGCCAGCGCACCTGCAAGAGAGCACGAACACGACCCGCTTGCATGCGAAGTGGGAAAGGAGGGCTTCCGTGGTAACCCTCCTCCTCACGTCTGCGTGCCCTCTCCCTCTACCTTCTGACCTCATCAGTGACGATTTGATGACAGAGAGCGATGGGCTGACAAGGCAAGTCCCCGTTTATTATTCCGTGCTCCTTTTTATAGTACACATTCTGGCCAGAGTTGCCAGACCATATGACGATACATCATCCTTCCTTAGGGCACTGCAGTAAACCGACTGTAGTAAACAAAACGCCGAAACTTCAACATAGACATGAACAACAACAAAAAAAGAAACAAATTACACTCGATAAACTACACAATTTGTTCGAAGTCCTTTGCGTATGACAGCTTCGATGGCGGGCGCTTGATGCGAGTCGATCTTCTAGAACTCTGTCCCGTATCACTGCACGCCCCTGCCACACCTTTGTCATTTGCCTGGTTGCCACCTTCCTTGGGTTCTTTGTCCTGCATCACACTCGGATGGTGAACAGTGGTTGATGACGTAGCATTGTCGGTAGCTGGCATCATCTCTGGAAGGTCAACCATGCTTGCTCTGGTTGAGCCTGGCTGGAAGACACTGCTCGATGGAGGACCTGTCGACTGTGATTGCCCTGCATCCTGCGCATGCACACCTTCTTCATATTCCTCATCCGTGTCTCGCAGCATGAACCTTTCCTGTGTTTTTAGGATGTGCTGCCTGTTTCGTCTTATGGTGCGGCCTTCTTCGGTCCTTAGCATGTAAGACCTGGGATCGACGCGGTCTTGAACTGTGGCTTTGATTGTCCACCCAGAGTCATCTAGAATGCGCACGGTGTCTCCGCTGTCCAAGACTGGAAGTGAGGAAGAAGCCTTGGGTTTCTGCACGTGCTTCTTCACCTCTGCCGCAGGTTGCACAGCGAAGTCCGGCAGCCGTCCACGCAGCCGCCTCCCCATCAACAACTCAGACGGGCTTTCGCCGCCTTCCAGGGGAGACAGACGATAATTCAGGAGAGCCACCCAGAACGCCTCCCTGGCGTGCTTCGTTTTCTTCAAGAGGCGTTTTACGACCTGCACTCCCTTTTCAGCCAGACCATTCGCTCTCGGGAACCTGGGACTGGAAATCACATGTGAAAAGTCACACACCCGCGCAAAGTTATGAAACGCACTGGAGGTGAATTGCGGGCCCCCGTCGGTGTGTATCTCCAGCGGAATGCCGTGCCTTGCAAACATCATTTCAAGTTTTCTGATGACGCTTTCACTCGTCGTCTGTGTCAGACGCTCTACTTCCGGATAATTTGAATATGCATCATACGCTACCACGTACGAAACCCCCGAGTGTTCACACAGATCTACTCCAACCCTTTCCCACGGAAAACTTGGGGCAGGGCTGTTGATGACCGGCTCAGCCGGTTGGCGATATGCAAACTGGCAGCACGTGCTGCACTTCGCACTCAACTGTTCGATCTGTTTCTGCATTCCCGGCCAATACATAAGAATCCTTGCTCTTGCTTTCGTTTTGTTGAGCCCGAGATGCCCCTCATGCAGGCGTTCCAGCATTTCCCTGCGCAGTTGCCTTGGAATAACCACTTTGCAACCCGTCATTAATACTCCATCAACGTACGACAGCTCCGATTTTACTGCAGCGAATGGACCCGTTATTTGACCTTGTTCTAGGCATGTTATGACTTGCCTCAGCTCTTCGTCTTGTTGCGTCTCTGCCTGCAGTTTTCTTTTCATCTTGTCACTGACGAGGCTTTCCAGGACTTGAGCAGCGTGCACGCTGACGCCCTCATCTTCGCTTGGCCGAATGTCGTCTTGAGCTGGGATCCGGGATAGAGCATCGGCTAGTAGCAGTTGCTTTCCTGGCACAAAGTGCAAGGTAAATTCAAAACGCATTAGTCGCAAGAAGAATCGCTGCAGACGAGGAGGCATTTCACAGAGTTCCTTTTTTGCTATTGCCAATAGAGGCTGATGATCAGTCTCTACTGCTATCTTTGTGCCAATAATGAACTCGCCAAACTTCTCGCACCCAAACGTCATTCCCAGCGCCTCCTTTTCAATCTGAGCGTATCTTGTCTCGGTTTCCGTGAGCGCACGCGATGCATACGCCACTGGCCGCCAGCCTTTATCATGAAGCTGCATCAGCGCGGCTCCCAACGCATTCCTTGAGGCATCGGTGCTTATCTTGATTTGTTTCCGTGGGTCGAAAACTGCTAGGACGGGTGCTGACGTTAGCAACGTGCGAATACTTTCCCACTCTTTCTGGTGAACGCTGCTCCATTCGAAACACGCACTTTCACGCATTAAACTGCGCAGCACCGCTGTTTTTTCAGACAAACAAGGGATGTACTTTCCGAAATAATTCACTGCGCCTAGCATTCTTCTTCCTGCTTTGACGTTGGGGTTGGCATGTTGGCGACACACTTCACGAGCTCTTCGTCCGGTTTGATTCCTTCATTCGAGATAACGTCTCCAAGAAATTTGATTTCTTGCGAGCCAAATATGCATTTCTCAGCGTTGAGCGTGAAACCGGCTGAACGTATTGCTGTCAGTGCTGCCCGTAAACGTCGGTCGTGCTCTGCTTTTGTCGTTCCCCATACCAGCACATCGTCTATGTATACGCGCACACCAGGGACCCTGTCTAATGCGTCACTGATTTCTCTCTGAAATATTTCCGAAGCAGAACTTAGACCAAATGGTAGTCTCAAGAATCTGTATCGCCCGTACGGGGTACTGAACGTACAAATTCTTGAGGACGCATCGTCCAACGGTATTTGATAAACCCCCGATTAGCGTCAAGTTTGCTGAACCACCTGGCTCCTGCTAAATCTGCCTCGATGTCTTCCCTTCTGGGAAGCTCGTACCGTTCGCGTTTGATGTTCTCGTTTATGCGCCGCGGATCCATGCAGATTCGAATTCCTCCGCCCTTCTTTTCAACAATGACCAGTGGACTCACCCACTCTGCCGGTTCCTCCATTTTCACGATGATGCCTTCGGCTTCCATGCGCTCCAGTTTCTTTCGCAAAGGGGCCTGTCTCGCGTGTGGCACTCGCCTTGCTGGCACCGCTACCGGCTTGGCTCCGTCTATCATTGTGATCCTGTAGGGACGTTTGACACAGCCGAGACCTTTGAACAACTCCGGAAATTCTGCCGTTATCTGCTCTCCCAGACTAGTTTGCCTTGAAATGGCGTGGGCGCGTGTCACCAAGCCGAAACACTCGCAGGTTGAAAGTCCCAACAACGCTTGCTTGCCTTTCTTGACTATAAAGAATGTGACCTGTTGCACTTTGTTGCCCAGTCGCAGTGGCAATGATGCTGTGCCGAAATGCTCAATCACATTTCCTTCATAGCTTGTCAGAACTGTCTTGCTTTGGCGCACTTTTGCAGCTGTTTTGAGCCTTGCGAACAGCGAGTGAGGCAGCAAGTTTGCCTGCGCACCAGTGTCGACCTTGAATGTCACTGCTTTTGTGCCTATTGTTGCATCAATTGTCCAGTCGCGACCCACCGTACTTGCCACGCCGCTTATTTACACAGCCAGAATTTGGAATTCATGTTCAGAATCTTCGTTTTCTTCGCGTGCTTCACGGTCCACCTCATTAACTTTCCTTGCTCTGCAGCAAATGGCAAAATGGTTCTGCTTACCGCAGTTTCCGCACGTCTTTTTCCAGGCTGGACACTTCCTAGGTGGGTGGACCCTGTTGCAATAGGTGCACTGATGGGTGGACTTTTTCCTAGGTTCACTTCGGTCCCGTTTGTCCACTGCACAGGCCTGCGCTGCTTGCTGTTTCTGGTCCCACAGTTGGTCGTGGCTGGCTGCCAGCTCAGCTGCTTTGCAAAAGTCTATAGCCTTGGAGAGGCTTAAATCCTTTTCCCTTAGGAGACGGGACCTGAGCTTCGTATCTTTCGTTCCACACACAAGATGGTCACGCACCATTGAATCCCTCAGGTCTCCAAAGTTGCACGTCTGCGCCGCTATCTGTACATCTCTCAGGAATTGTTCGAATGTTTCATCTTGCTGCTGCGAGCGGGAACGGAAAACATACCTTTCGTACGTTTCATTGCGCTGAGGCGTGCAGTACTCTTCGAATTTTCGTACGATGAGCTCGTAGTCCTCCTGTTCCGCTGGAGCCAGCTGAAATGTGTTGTACACATCAATGGCCTCTTGTCCAGCGACGTGTAGGAATACAGCCGCTTTTTCCGCACTTGTCTTGCTGTCCTTACCCGTCGCTTTGAAGTACAGCTGGATGCGCTGCTTGAACCTTTCCCAATTTGCGGCGACGTTCTCCGAGAGGACGAGTCGGTCAGGGGGCGGAAGCGCTTCCATCTCGGTTGCACCGGGCGACGCTGGACGACGAGCCCACCGCGCAACTGCGCGCGCACCGCCTATCTGCGGCGAGCCACTTCTGACACCAAGTTTCGATTTGATGACAGAGAGCGATGGGCTGACAAGGCAAGTCCCCGTTTATTATTCCGTGCTCCTTTTTATAGTACACATTCTGGCCAGAGTTGCCAGACCATATGACGATACAGTCATGGATGTATTGTTTTGTTTGTGAATTATTTACAGTTGGATAACCGGCAACCGCCAATGGTGGAAGCGGCGCTGCCGCTGCGTGTCGGCTTGGGACGGAGTGTCTCAAGGGAGGTATAGGGAGTTTCTGCCCCCTGTTAGCGAAGCATTGGCGCCACACTTCGCTGCATTTGCAACGTACCGCACGAGACCGATTGTCCGCGCCAGCCAATATACCGCGAAATGAAAACAAGTAAAGAACACAATTTTTTACTGAACAGTTATGATAGCTTTCAGTTTCTCTGAAGGAATGTGCCAACAGATCATCACGCGGTGCCCATTAAGTTTCTACATGGTTTGAATGGCTTTAGTTCTATAAAATATTCATTAAGAAATGCGTTGCTTCCCAAGTAGTTCCTTGCAACTGCGCGCAAGCTTGAATTACCTGCCTTCATACACAGTCAGTGTGCAGAAATCTCAATTCTCAGGCGGTTAATGAGCATTCACACAATCTGCCTTACCTTTCAACTGTCTAACGAGCTCTCCTGTGTTTGTTACCTGTCCGTATGGCCAGTACAACAATCTCTCCTCTGTAAAAAAATATAATTTACTTGGCATCACACGGGCTTTCATGTTCTTCGTATACAGGTAAATAACAAATTGTCTGTTGCGCTTAAGACTCTCATTTTAGATCTTAAGCTACTGAAAAATAAGAAAAAAATTTATCCACTCTGAAAACTGAATGAAAAGTTCGGTTCACTTGGTGCTGTTCCGCACGCTACATTCACCCTCAATGCTCAGGAACCAAACATCTCCTATTGAGAAGGACCAAGCGATTCATTTTTTTAGTTGATGTGGTACCTATATTTGCTGCTGCAGAACATTGAAGATCATTAGCAAAGTCTGACATAAATGTATTAGCAATAATAGGTATGGCTCCATCTGCAAAGTGTCCGCCGAAAACACCATCACCGAGATCTGAGATCTTTGTTGCCAATCCAGCAAATTCACATTCCATTTAGCACGCGGTCGTTAGTTCCACAGCCAAATTTGATTAGGTATAGTCAGTGGCAGGTTATGACCGCAGCTGCAACAGTCCTTCAACTGCAACATGTAAATACGCGACATCGAAAAATGTCGTTTAATGTCGCCCTCTCTATTCCCCTACTTTGTAACCATGCTCCCCCCTTCGATATCATCAGACGTTTGCTTATTACAATGCTCCTCATCCTGCTATATAGATTTTCTCTTGTGCGCCAGGTGTAAGTAGGACCTTCGTAAATGGATAGATGGGGCCGCACTGCCTATCTTGGGGCATCTTCACAGCAGTGTGCGGCACACATAAATTCTGTGGGGATTTAGCGTGTGTGCCGAGAGGTATGTTATCCACAAAATCAGTGGAATGTTTCCCCTAATCTCACTTTCAAAAGACCGATTTCTGCGGTAAGCAGTCTATTCAACTCTATGCTTGGATATTTTGTCCGCTGCAGCACGCTCATTGCTGCTGGACAACAGAACAGGCGCTTCATCTCTGCTTGCCGGTGGCATTTCGGTGTTTATCATAAGTTGCAGGGCGTGCGATGGGAGAACACAAGCGCATCATGATTTTACTACTTTGGTCATTTCACGTACTTTACGTTTTGTATCTATCTACGATCTATCTAGCTATCTAACTAGCTATATATATATATATATATATATATCTAGCTAGCTAGATAAATAGAGAATAGATAGATAGATAGATAGATAGATAGGTAGATAGATAGATAGATAGATAGATAGATAGATAGATAGATAGCTAGCTAGATAGATAGATAGATAGATAGATAGATAGATAGATAGATAGATAGATAGATGAATAGAGAAATAGCTAGCTATTTATCTATGGGGTAAGGTTCTATATAGCCTCTTTCAAGCCAAGTATCCATGACAAACACTGGCACAAATTTCTCCGGTGAACACTGGGGAGAAATTCTGTAAGACTCCACCGAGTGGACATATCGATATCGTCTGCTGTTGAAGTTCTGATTGGCTGGGCTGGGGCGCACTTTAGCACGCGCCACACGCCACAGCCAGTCAGCACTTTAGCGACAGATGAAATGGACATGTCCACTAGGTGGGCTCTAACAGAATACCTTCCCAGGACTGGAACCCATGTCATACTAGTTAGTTCAGCACAGCGGCCCGACAACTTAGCGCCTGGCCAGGAATGCGAGCGGGCTGCGAGGGAACAATTTAAAGCGTTCGAACGCACTGGCGCAGTATTATTCTTCAAGGCTACACGCAAGCTTTATGGCGGAGCCACAAAATGTGCAGCTGTCCAGAAGGAAGCGCGAGAGAGGACTCTGGCTGCAATACAAGCTTTATGCGTGACGCATTTCTCAGCGTTCTCACGCACTCGTGTGCCTCGAAGGCAACGCGAGGACTTGGAAACACCGCCACTCGATGGCACAGTCTGTCTATGGCGAAGCCAGAGGCATGAGCCCTCGGTGCCACTTGACGATGGGCACTTGAAGCGTTGTGGCGGCTTCGATGGGATATGTCGCTACAATGATTTAATCATAATCACTTCGTCAATTCATCAATTTAGTGAGATGTGTTCCGACTAATTTTTTGCAAAAAGCCTGACTTTTATTTTTGACTAGTCACTGACCATAATTCTTATACGTTCACCTCTACTATAAAAAGGTGCTAGTATTGCTGCAAAATTTTTGTCCTTGTGCGTAATAAAATGTCTATTCATACTGGTGGGATGTGAAATCTGATGGGAAAGCCACTACAGCCCATGTACTCTTGTTGCGAGTGCTTGTTTCAGCGTTCTCTGGAAGTTTTAGTCAATGCTCCATCATTGATAACGATGATACATATTATTTATGGTAGTAAAGTACGCGTACATCCAATGAACGCCGGAGCTATGGTAGTGAGTTGTGAATAGGACATGAACTCTGAATGTATCGCAGCCTAAAACACAGATCTTGAAGCGTTTAAAATATATGTTTAAAGAAAATAAGAGCACGGGTACGGCAAGATATATTGTAATAAGTCATTTGGTGTAGTGATGGCTGGATAAAAAGTAAAACTTGCGGCATTAATAGTTAATTCAGAACATAAATACTGCCTGAACTCAGGCCTGAAACGCAAGATCCTGGAGGCCTGTGTTCTATGAACGCTACGACCAGCTGGATAAGCCCGAATAGGATGCTCTATTACGCACTAACGGTTTTACGCAAGGCTGATTTTGTATATCAATGGTTTTCCCTAATTCACTGCACGAAAACAAGCATGTATTCGCCAAAACATGTCAAAAAGAAATTATTTGTGAAATACAATGTAGAATTGATGCTCCATAAGGTTTCTGCTTACCTTTATTATATTTTTCGTTTCGCGGAGGTGGTGGAGCTGCAAAAAAGTTGAGTTGTATGTAATGTTTTGTGCACATGTCAGCAGCTGGTGAGGCTACTACCTGGTGCTCATGCTATTATAAATAGTTCCTGTACATACATCATTTCATCCATTGTAATAAATACCATGTTTAAAAATTAAACGCTCCCATTGTCATGCCCCATTGTGACCCTCTTTCTTCCCCTCTTCCCCTTCCCTTACGTTCAGATGCAGGCCAGATGTTCCATTTTTCGGCCGACCATCTTACATTTTCAAATCATTAAACTACTTCTTCTGGCGTGACTAAGTGGTAGCGTAGATGACTCCCACTGAGCGGGCCCGGGTTCGATGGCCGAGGGAACTGGGTATTTTCTTTTTTTCTCATTCCTGGCGACAGCTGATACGGACAACCTAAACCGGCGGTGGAGGCAGTGGTGGTGGCGGCGGACACCGTGTTCGTCCTTGTCTTCGTCTTGTGCTCCGCCAAATTTGTGCTGTTCCCCTACCATGAACCAACTAGCCCAAGTCATAACCCTAGCAAGGACACCATCTCCAACCGAAACGGCTATTGTAATGAGCCTATAACAGCTTACGCTGCAAAATTTTGGATGCCACTTGGAAATGACAAATTGTAGAACTAAGAAATCGAACTGCATCCTTCCAGGCGAAACTTCTTTTCAACATCAATAATGTAGTGATTTACACTGATTATCAGCAAAACGTTGCAGCTTTTTTTTATCAGCTGTGGTAACACTGGTTCTAAAGAGGTCGTCCTTTGCTGCCGCAGCTGTAACATTTCAATTCTTCGGGCCTCCAAACCTCCGCAGATAGTGCTGCAAAGAAGAGCACAATAAGGCATCAGCCTTATCGGTCAGCTCTTGTTGTCGCCTGTGCCTGCTCTGTCTAGAATTCTAACCTCCTGAGACCAGAACACAACCGTGGGATATAATCGCACTTGAAGGTGGTTTTTATCGTCTACTGTTATGTTGTGAACTTGAAAAACAATTTTCAAAATTTAGAGACAGAGGTTAGATGCCAAAAAACTGCGTCTTCATGTAGGTGAAAAAAAGAATTGTCTCGATCATCCCCTCCTGTTTGCTATGTTGAAATGCCATTTCATTGGTTAAACGAAGAGATGAAGGTGGAACGACGTTCAGTAAGTACATTGCCATGTTGCTGCCGCGTCCGGCACTTTTATTGAAACACACCTCAAGGTTGCGTTCGGTCGTTTGGGACGACACAGAGGTCTATATCAATTGACGTCAGATTCTTCAAAAGCGGATGACAAGAATATAAGTAAACAACTTGTTTACAGTTACATATGCACCGCACTTCGCGCCCAGAATGCATAATTTGCATAACCACTTTCGGGTGAATTTCGAAAAAACAAGAAGACAATGTGCAATCTTTTGTATAAGAGGTCTTAGGAGGCTAATTAGATCACATAGCTTCAAGCATTCAAATTGAGAGATGAGCATAATCATTTGCACACAGGATAGCTGGACAGCGTTGACGGCAACTCCGAGAACCTACCAGGAGTGTCCTTATAGTTGCCATGAAAATATTGGTAAACAATTGGGTTTATTTATGTAGATGTGAAAAGGCTTACTCACTGGTGTATCCTGTGCAATAGCAGTTGTACTGCACGTATGCATCACACCGTCCAAATTGAAATCCATGTACTTTGCATATCTTTTCGCATTGGCTAGGGTCAGCTGGACACGCGTGTGATCCTAAGAGACAAGAAATTTCGATTGAGTCATAGCACCCAAAGACAACAAAAAAAGAACTCGATCTAGTAATCATCATCAGTCTATATTTATGTCCACTGCAGGACGAAGGCCTCTCCCTGTGATCTCCAATTACCCCTGTCTTGCGCTAGCTGATTTCAGCTTGCGCCTGCAAATTTCCTCATTTCATCATGAAGGCAGTATTTCAGCGCTTAGTAGGGACGAGGACAAAGAAGGAGACGTACGAACACACAGCGCCTGTGTGTTCGTACGTCTCCTTCTTTGTCGTCGTCCTTACTAAGCGCTGAAATACTGCCTTCATGATGAACCAACAAGCCCATCTTGCCACTCATTTCATCACCTCACCTAGTTTATTGCTGTCCTCGACTGCACTTCCATTCTCTTGGTATCCATTCTGTAACTCTAATGGTCCACCGGTTATCCATCCTACGCATTACATGGGTTGCCCAGCTCCATTTTTTTCCGTTTATTTCAACTAGAATATCGGTTAACCCCGTTTGTTCTCTAATCCACACCACTCTCTTCGTGTCTCTTAAAGTTAGGCTTAACATTTTTCGTTTCATCGCTCTTTGTGCGGTCCTTAACTTGTTCTCGAGCTTCTTTGTTACCATCCAAGTTCCTGCCCCATATGTTGGTACCGGTAGAATGTATTGATTGCACACTTTTCTTCTCAACGACAGTGCTAAGCTCCCAGTCACGATTTGGCAATGCCTGCCGTGTGCACTACAACCCAAATTTATGCTTCTGTAAATTTCTTTCTCATGTTCAGGGTCCCCTGTAAGTAATTGACCTAGATAAACATACTCCTTTACAGACTCTAGAGGCAGACTGGCGATCCGGAATTGTTGTTTTCTTGCCAGGCTATTTAACACTATGTTTGTCTTCTGCATGTTAATCTTTAACCCCACTCTTACAGTTTCACAGTTAAGGTCCTCAATAATTAGCTGTAATTCGTCCCCATTGTTGCTCAATAGGACAATGTCATCTGCAAACCGAAGGTTGTTGAGATATTCGCCGTTGATCCTCACTCCTAAGCCTCACCCGTGTAAGAGCGTGAATACTTCTTCTAAGCATGCAGTGAATAGCATTGATCTAGTATACAATCTAGTATACAAGACCAACGCGTTATCAGTTAAAAAACTGTCGTTTTTCGCACTAATAACAAGCATCGAACATGATGTGAAATGAAACAGTATTTCGCTAACAATTGGGCAAGAAGACTTACCGACGCTCTGTATAATATCCGCGTTTGTGTTTTGCTGTTCCACGTCGGCTGAATCCAACGTCGGCTTTTCATTACCAGGAGCTTCAGGAAGTTGAGTCGTCGATGCTGTGATTGCACCTTTAATTGAAATATTGATATTCTGAGTATTAAATTCAGCTTGCATCATCTTCATCAGTATATACTCCGCATCGTCGTAAACTAATCCATATAGCGCGTGGCCTTGCTGAATATTGCGTCAAGCCATCGGCTGTTTTACAAGTGGTAGTGGTTAGTTTCTGGATAATTTTCCTCAGACAGCAGGAAAGTAAAAGTTTTGCCAGACTTTATAAACATGCTACGTTGTCTTCGTCCTTTGGCCACTTATGTTAGAGCAACATGTTATACGTAAAAGATTTCTTCGCTCGGGAATCCAAATTGGTTATAAGTCGTGACTAGTTGAGTAGGTGATTGGGTCTCATGGCTAGATAAGAGTACACAGCTGTGGGAAACGTATGGATGTGTTGCTCTGTGTCAAGTATGCAGAGAGTGCCTAGGGGTGATCTACTGCTTTTTCCGGATACCTCAATGTTGAAGGAAGTGTTCATGTCCTGTTTCAGTGCGCGGAATGTTTCATTTTACAACTTGCAGTGTTGTGCATGTGGTAAAGTGCGCTGCTGAACATACTTCTGGAGCCTTCTATTATTTTAGCAACAAGTATTCAACAGTGGCAGGAGCACCCTCTGCTGTTCCTTCTTATCTTTTCTTTCACCACACAGCTAGCGGTAAGGCTAAGTACTAAATTGCTCACACATAGGAACCACGTCACAACACTTCTTGACAGCTGATCTTATTGCGTCTCTTGTTACATTTGGCTCACCCAATTCTGAAAATACTGAAAACAAAGCATTTGCTTTTATCGGAAACATGTCCTCTTTAGTCAAACTGCCAACCTATACGCCTTTTATTATAAACTAAGGACACTACAAATATTATTTCATATATTATGCGAAATTTAGATATTGTTATATCAGACTGATGCATCAATCATTCGGATGTCACGACATGAATATTCTAGCATTCCTCATACTTTATCTTCCACTTGTTTTGCTTTGTACTTGTTCTAAATTCAAAGTACTAATTTTCGCATCAATAAATGCTCCTCAACCACTGAAGCGTACATAGCAATCTTGCGAAGCATTTGCTGAAGCGTTGTTAGTTTCATGTGCAATGATAATACGAAATTTAATTTATGTTGTTCTTGAATTATCATAGAGACCTCGCAATAGCACATTTAATACTGCCGACAATGGTCCACCGTTTCTATGGACATGTTTTATTAAAATACGGGTGTAAATAATTTGCTACACCATTTTAAGGAAGTACTGCAGCGCTTGACTTTAGACTAAGTAAGGCTCATTTTTATTCATGCTTGCGTCTGGCAGTGCACTAAATACGTTACACTTTCAGAGTGTTCCTATGATTTAATATAATGAAATGGCTCGATGCTAACATCTTCACTAACGTTTTCTCTTCGTCTTATACTTCAAGCGAGAATCAGCATATTAGAAAGCGCAGATATGAATGGGTGACGCAACAACCATTATATGAAAGAACATCGTCTTCATGCTGAGCGAAGAGCACAATTGAGGATACTTCACCACAAAAGAAAACGAGCAAATATGCAACATAATTAACTATCAAGGCACTCAAACTTCTTGCCTCACCCTCCTTTGTGAAACATTGGCTCTGGGATTCTCCACCAAAGCAGTAGATGGCAGCTGATATTGTCGTCACCACAGCCATGCTCAAATTGAAGACATACAAAGACTCATCTACCGCGATTTCAGCGAAGACTTGGAGAAAAAAAGAGATTGTCGATAATATTTTTGCCATGTAGCAGAGCCAAAGCCACCTTTTCAGAATAATCATCAATCTTACCGGGTTCAGGACCAGCACGGCAGCACAATCGTTGGCCTCCTCGGACAAGAAACGAGACGTCATCATAAGAGGAGGTTACCAGGAGTGATAAGAAAGAGCTCCTTGTTCTCTTGATGCGTTGTGCTCACAAGACAATAAACGGTGCTCATTCATTAAGCTGAGGAGCCCTCCTTAACGGCGTCTTATTTCTCTTTATTTGAAATGTTTAAATAAATGAATTAATTGCACAATATAAATTTTGATAACGACCTACGTGTTGATTTGAACAAGCAACGAGAGTTTACCGAATTTATGAAGAATTTCGTCGCTCACAATGGTCTTACTACAACCCTTCTTGATTACTCACTTTATTCCTCGATAGAGGTCTTCAGCCTGCGCTCACTGACCACCGATAACAATTGTATCCAGTGTTAATAATGTGGCTAAATACTCAACGAATGCTGCTGTCTTCCCATGACAGTATCCTAATCGAAGTTGGCAGAACGACGCCGTAAACATGCCGAAAGGACTCGACCACGCTATACTGTCAGGATAAAATTTTCGTTACTCGCAAATACAATTTTATTACCGTATTAGCACGGTAACTCCGAGCATCCACTTGCAGAGCGATCAGTGGGCTTAGAGGGTTATCGCGAAAGAGGAGAAGAATAGGAAATTATTATTTTTATTTTGTTTGATCCAATCATGCAAAATGAGTTCGTACACGTCGTTTCAGATGGGGAAATTTCGCACTTTTTGTGACAAGTAATGTGGGGTTGGCCCGGAAACTGTTTGACCAAATGGGCAGGACTGATTGCAGAAATGAATAGAAATAGTTTGAAATGGGTCTTTGTAGGATAACGTGACACATAGGTCTCATATTTTACAGTAGCGTAAAAACAGTAGCAGCTCAAGCTAGTTATCGGCATTATTGTGTCATTTATTGTGAGTCTCTCACAATGTTTTCTGCCGTGCTTTCGAAGTGATTCCGTAGGTGGAGCTACAGATGCACACAAAGTGACATTTGTCTCGTTTCGAACGTGGCACTCGGAACTTGAGCTCCCGTTTGGCTCGATCCACCGCGAGTTCAGCATGAATATTAATATTTTCCTTTTCTGTCCATTTAGAGGAATGTTTCGTGCATGCTTGAGTATGAACATTTTGCCCGTTGTAGCAGTGGAACGTGTCGTTACCCAAGTAAGAGCCAGTATAACATGATAAATTATGCTTATTTTGCTTGGCCTAACTGGCACAAACGATACTTGTTGACATATCAGTTTATCCCTGCTTTGTAAATTTGCATTGGACTCACCTACGCCCGAGGAGGCACTGGAACTCTTATTCAGCCCACCAGACAAGTCGAAGACTAGTGAAGACGAGGCGCAAAGCAGCGTGGATGAGTATGTGCCGGAGCTTGCGCTACTAGATTCCAATCTCGGCAAGAATGACGACAAAGGTGGTCAATCAGCCGGCAAACGAAAGAAACGCCGAATAACCATTTCGAAAAAGATTACAAAAAGGAAGCGGGAAGCGCTTGAGCCGGACCACGAAGTGGAGGATGTACCAAAAGAGGATGTTTGCGACAAATGGGGTGCAACTGCACCGCAAGTCCTCCTTGGGAGTTCAAAATCATGGGACCCTCGGTTCTGAACAAAGTACCTATTGCATGCAGCCGATGCTTTTGCTCTGTATTTCGGGGAGGAAGTGCTCGAAATGATTTCAGAGCATACAAGCCGTGCCAGTGCACAAAACTACCCAATAAAATGGAGAGTTCTTAGAGCGGATGAGCAGCGGGCATGTTCTGGACTGTTGCTTCTGATGAGCGTGTCACCGCGACATCAGTTTTATCACTAGTGGAGCCGTGATTCCCTTTTCAACTCGGAAGAAATCCCGAGTGATGTCTTTCAAGCATTCCCAACACATCATGAGCTCCATTTGTTTGAATGACCGAAGCAAAGAAAAACAGAAAGGGGAAGAAGGCTATGACAGGCTGGTTATATGGCGTCTCGTTATCAATAAACTGATCAAGAAGTTTCAGGAAGGGTATTCGCCCCTCTTCTCAACAGGCTATTGACAAGAGCATGATACTGGATAAAGCAGTACCTTCCAATGAAGCCCATGAAGTGCAAATATAAAGTGTTGGGCAGGGCAGACTCAAATGCAGGCTATTTGTTGCAATTTGAACGCTATGAATTGAAACCTTGGGGTCGTGCTTTCCCTGTGAAAGAACCTACAGCCTGAAATGCGGTTGTACTTTGACAAATACTTTACCTGCACTCCACTATTGAAAACTCTCGCTGAGAGGAGCATCCTAGCTGTAAGGATAGTCCGCATAAACAGAACGGACTTGCATGAAGAAATCAGAAAGAAAAAACAGGCTCAAGAAGGTGCCTGTGGCACTTGGAATTTCAGGTTACAACCTACCGATCTCATGACAGTAAAATGTTCACCTTCAGTCGAATTTTTATAATCCTACGAAAACAGTGTAAATATCACGGCAGCTTTGCAATGGTTCTTCAGAGGCTGCCCTCCGCCCAGAAACAATGGCAGACTACAACATGTGGATAGGAGCAGCCTATAGGTTCCACCAGAAGCGAAATGCCTACATTTCTGATAGGCCTTCCATGAAGACCTGGTATCGGATATTATATTTTCTCTTTGATGCAGTACAGCGCCATCAATGACCTCAGATTTTCGTGATTTTGTCTTGTTCTGGGACGCCAACTCATCAACGGACAGATATTCAAGCAGTTCACTTGCAATTAGCCATTCCTAAAGAACGAGCAAGGGTAAAATATTGCCAGACTACGTTTGGAGTATCGGAAGAAATCAGGTGCACGGGAAGCGGCCACAATCCACAAAAAGTATCCACAACGCGAAGGTGCAAGTGATGCTCAACCACAAGAAATGAGTCCCGCACGAAGTTTGTGAGTGGGGTGTGTAAGGTTCCCATGTGTGCTACTTGTTTTGGCGCCTTTCGCGCTAAATGAACACGTAAGTGAACTCACGCAGGCACTCGCATGAGGCAATGGGACAGTGCACGTGGTCGTACTTTTCAAAAGGCACGGAGTGTTGCAATGGGACGTATGCTTCCCACTTTTTTTCTAATAATCTAGCCATGCTGTCAAACTAAAATTTGTTGCATATCATTTGTTTCAAAAGAGCCAAGCATTTTGCTGCTTTATTACAGACCATAGGCGAACTCACAAAGAGATAGCTTTACGTTATTCAACACCGAAACGGTTAAATGCCAATACATATATGGAAAGTTTCTGCCCGATATGTTAGCAGCGGTAGAATGCAATGATTGTACACTTTTCTTAACAACGACAGTGGTAAGCTCCTAGTCAGGACAAAGAGCGATGGAACGAAAAATGTTAGGCCGAACGTTAAGAGATCAGGAAGAGAGCGGTGTGGATCAGAGAGCAAACGGGGAATTGCTAGCTGACATTAAGAGAAAGAAATGGAGCTGGGCAGGTCATGTAATGCGAAGGATAGATAACCGGTGAGCCATAAGAGTTACAGAATGGATACCAAGAGAAGGGAAACGCAGTCGTGGATGGCCGAAAACTAGGTGGGGTGATGAAATTAGGAAATTTGCAGGCGCATGCGGGAATCAGCTAGCGCAAGAGAGGGGTAATTTAAATCGCAGGGAGAAGCCTTCATTCTGCAGTGGACATAAATTTAGACTGATGATGATGATGGTGGTATCGGAACGTGCGTGAAGTAGCCTTGGGACGCAAATCGCAATGAAATGTTGGAACCTTATCGTTCACGAAAGCTTACTGGTTTGAAATTATGTATTTCAGATGCCCATACCCTTAATTTTTTTAAAGGACGTAACTCATTGGATAAAGATATAACAGTTATAACAGCGCTCGCGTTTTTTCACTCTGTTACGTCCTTGTATCGAAGTGCGCCGCCACATTACATCCAAACTAACAATTTCCGCACTTACAATATTTCAACTTCCTCAGTGTTTTCTGCTTGAAATAATTTAACTGCCTTTTTGTAATTGATTTTTTCTCGCAAGGGATATTTATTGCTTGGAAAACACCGATGTCATTCTTCAACATGGTATCAAATTTTACTACAGAGAGTCCAGAACTACTTCCGTAAATATCGTAATGCAGCCAAGCCAATATTTGTGTGATAATATGTATACCCACTTCCGCACGCACGGTAAAGACTGCAACGATAAATGAAAGTTGGTACTTCAAGTGAAGCTTTATATAAAGCATTTTTATGCTATTGTTCACAGGTTCTCAGTAGAGCCCTTCAAATTTGCCATGTCCTACGCTACTAATCTTGAGACTTGACTCAATGCATTTAGCTGCGCATTTCAGAATTCATATCAGAATGACGGTGCTAAAAGAAGAATTACCACCGAAGTAACATGTCACTAAAAATCAGTGACACTAATTCAGGAAATTCAGCACCTGCAGTCAAGCACATCACCTGAAAAGTTTGTTAATTGTAAGAGGATGATGTGATGAAGACCAACCTGGTTCGTACAAATTTTTAGGGAAGATGAATGGAGCCACGGCTGCGGCATCCAGCCCGGTCGAGAACATGAGCACATTCTTGATCGCTCATGTGGCACAAACTTAAGCTACTGAGATTTGCGTTGATGAATACGACATGATGATGACAAAGCTATAATTAGGTAATTTCAAGCTGTGATTACTGTGAAAGGAACTAGCGGTATTAAAATCAATTTAGGATAGCTACTGCAATTGAGAAGTACAAAACAGTTTAACGGTTTCAATTGCGGTGGTTTCAAACACATATGCTATACATGTTTGCCTCCAACAAGCAAATCTAAAATTAAAATACAGGAGCAAACCACCTAACCACACTTACTGCATTGTTCCGGTTTCACGCACTTGCCATCCGCCCTTCGTGATGTGCGCTTCACGCAGCCACATCTTAGTGTTCCATAGCTACACTTCCACACGGGCACTCCAGGGCATAATTCTTGGTACACTCGACGCTTCCGAGTGCATATGGTCAGTCTCTGGTTATTGTAGCAGCCTTAGGAACGATACAAATAGTAAATGTAGCAACTAATTATTATGCATCGTCGCTTTCACGTAAAGTAAACATAAAGCTATAACTTTAGACCATAGTAACTTTACGCATCTGGCGCAACAACTAACACACGTCAATTACAATATCAGAAAATTCATAAAACTACTTTGTGTTTCACCTTGCGTACATTAGAACCACTTATCACAACGCAAGCATAAGGAACGTTACTGCAGATATACCGTGACGTTACATTACGATGTTACTAATTGCCTAGTGATTCCTGACATGAAGCAATACGGCTTATAAGCTGATGCCACAAGATTGAGCATATTTGAATTATTTTATTTGCTGACATGTATATAAGACGTGTTTGGTGTAGCGAGCCTAAAAAAAGTTTGTGAAAACTGAAATTAATTGTATTATTATACAGGCTTCATAAGGTGCCCGAGTTGAAAAAAAAAAGAAAACTTGGCAGTTCGGCCGCGTGGATGAGGCACTGACAGCAATGGCCAGCAATAGCGTCGATCTAGAGCTCCACGGCCGGCGTCATAAAACGCGCGGGTGGGATATGTTCACGCGATGCAGCACGCTTAACTGCTGGAAAAGCACGCTGGCAGGTATATCAGCCATCTTACAACATTGCCGAACTCCACTGTGCCTACGCAGAACGCGGCGCTGCATCCTCTGCCTAGCCAACTCAGCAAACCGTGAGGGTGCATCCAATTCGTTCAATCGTTTTTGCAGCTAAACGCATGGCGCGTCACCGCTGGCGTCTCTGGAGAGAATCTTTAACCTCTGGCGCCGGCAGCACCTGCGCGTCAAAAACACACCCCACGGTGCCAGTGATGGCGAGAACACATCTACAAGTCCGTCAAATTGCTGTCACGATAAAAGTACAAATGTCGTCCTATGCCGCGAATGTGTGCTCTCTCTAAATAAGCTATTTTGCAAATTGCTTTGGTTGCATTTCTTTTCCACTCGTTCAGGTACTCTCATAAATACCGGCGTATGAACAGGGAGTCCCAACTATCATGCACCAAGATTTTAAAATATGCAAATGCCACGCAGCTGGGCAGAACCAAGGTAATGTTGTTTGCCTTCGCTTGGTGATACTCAGACTATATTTTGCATTCCGCATATTTACGTAATTATTCCCATATAATTATTCAGCTTCTCATATATTATAGTGAGATGAAAAGTGGCAATGAGAAAACTGTATAGCAAGATGAAAAAAACTCACCAGCCCTTCCCCCGTCTAGGAAATACGGGTAAGTGCAGCTTGTGGCTAGACGGCGCTGTCACAGGCGTTCGGCTTAGTTTACCCTAAACTCAGGATCGGCGGCTCTTCGCTGACATTTGGCCTCAACATAGCGCTCCCGCAATTCGGGGTCCGCGGCACTTCGCTTATCTTTCGCCTGGGCTTCGGAAGCCCTCACGCTAGAATCGGCATTTCGACGACGAGCCCTTTCCAGAACGAGTTCGCGGCGTCGTTGCTCAAACGCAAGCCTGGGGCGCTATAAGGTAAAATTATTCCAAACTACTTTCAATCCAATTTCTGCAATCAGCCTCCACGATTGGTCAAAACATTTTCGGGCAACTCCCAACTTCGCCTGTCTGTCACGCGACGTCACGAAAACCGCAATAGCTCCCCATCTGATATAACGTGTACACACCGACTATGCATGATTAAACTGCACAAAAGAAAAATAATCATTCCTGATTCGACGCCTTTTCACCATTAGCCTTCTCCTATTGGTCCAATGTTTTCTGGCTACGCCCACTTCGCCTGTCTGTCACGCGACCTCACAAAACCGCGAAAACTCACCACGTCAAAGTGACGCGTACGCGAAAAAAATGCATACGTCGAACAAAACTGAAAATTTTTCTGAATAGCCACAGACGGGCCTTTCCGAAAGCAATAGAAGATTGCTGCCCGCCGATCGCTCAGGCCCTCGCTACTCGCACCTGCCGGTGAGCATGTATTTATTTGCGCACAATAAAGCTTTTTCCTTGGCAGTAAAACGTTATCGAGCCCTTTCGGCATGCATATGACATCGCTCTGCCAACTCTTCCTTGCTGAGGATCCGTTTTAGCGGCATTCTTATCCTTCCGTTGCACCTCGCTGCGAATTTCGACCAGCCACCGCAAGCAAAGTAAGGCGAAGCGGACCAATCGCAGAAGCCGGCACCACCCTCTTCATGCGGTTATCTATTTTCACTGTGCTGGCTCGGCCCCATCCAAACCCTTTCCACTAGAGTGTGCTCCTCGCCTCTTGTCAGCCAATTAGATAAGAAAATCCGCGGAGTGTAGACAATGTTATTGGTTTTGAAAGCGAACAAAGGTGACCTCCTATAAACAAGGAGAGTGTTTTATTGGGTTGTTCAGAGAACGCTGCAGGGTCACCGCACGATGCTTGCGTCGGTGTTTGCGTAAATTTGACGTCAGGGGTTTGGAATCAAAACAGTTTGGAATCATTTTACGTTAAAGCGCCCTGCTTCATGACGGAACGCACCACGTCGTGCCTTCCCATTCGTACACCTAAACTGATCTGAGGGGTGGGAAGCCCGGTGCACGCCCTTTCCTTCACATTCTCTTCCCGCGACACACCAAACGATCCTGATTTGTCGCGTACGTCACGTGATCCAGCGCCGGAGCAGCTTTCCCCGCACCTGCTCTACTTTGTGAGTCGTTGAATTTTTTAGTGTGACGCCACAATTTCTTTTAAACCTCCTCGGACACCACCAGCGCCGACATTTGTGAGGTAATACAAGCTTCGCTTGAAAACTCCAAATGCAGCTTTATGTTGCTCAATACGTGCTACATAAGTGTTTTTCCGAGCCTGAAATAAGCCCTGGAATGCACGCAGAATTGCCTCGAATGGCGAGTGACGCTGCAATTGTGCGTGTAATCGCGGGCTTTTTTCACGCTCGGAAAAAGACTTTAATGTGACAACAAACATTGTATGGGGAGTATTTAAGGCAAAAGCCTTAAAGGAAGCCTAAACCACGCAGAGGTCGAAATTTGGATGTGGTTTTGCAATTGTACACGATTCGGCAATGAACACGTAGCCGCGAGAATTTTACGGCGAAGCTGTTAAGGGCTCTCACTCTTCGATGGTCTCGTCCGGAAATAGAAAAAAAAAACACCGCATATCCACGGGGTGAATGATGATGAGTGGGCCAAGCTCCGGAGGGAATCATCGGTAAACCGTGAATCTTCCGTGTAATTCGCCCAGTCTCGCCGCACTAAATCGAACGATTCACTTCCATCAATGACACGCGCCATATGTGACGTCATTCCTATTTTATAACAGCGCCGTTCATTATAATTGCACCATCTCCCGCTTAAGGGGACGCTAGCACAAACGCGTTAGAAACGTGCAGTACTCTAAGGGGAAGAGGCCACAGCGTCTTACGCAGCCATTTACACATGCCGGAACGTGCACCGCGTTTGCCGATGCCATCAGCGTTTATGAATACGGGGGTAAGGCGGAGAGGCCACAGCGTCTTACACCAGCTTCTTACACGGGCCGTAACGCGCTAGGACAAACGCAGTCTTTCATTAATGTTGGGTATTTATTGCCATCGTGGTGCGTCTGTCCATGTGCGCTTCGTGGCGTAGTGGTTAGCGCTACGCGTTCAGAAGCGAGGGGTCCCTGGTTCGATTCCGCTACGGACACAATTTTCGGAATTTTTTTTCTCATAAAAGTAGACGTGGCTACCTACTACTACTACTACTACTACTACTACTACAGAGGAGGGACAGACCCACACCTAAGGAGCTTCGCCCCTAAAAAACTCTCATACGCCGTATGCTGTATGTGCGAGTGAAAGCGCGCGAGGGCGAGGGACGCGCGCTTTCACGGGGAGCGAACGCACGGCGGAGAGCAAACGCGACTTATGTGCGAGTCAAAGCGCGCGAGGGTGAGGAACGCGCGCTTTCACGGGGAGCGAACGCACGGCGCAGAGCAAACGTGACTTCCCAGTGGAAGCCGTGGGGGTACATAACACCTTCACGGAGCTACGCTCACACCCACAGGCCAAGCCCTTTTGCAGTTCCTCGGACACACTGGTACGTACCCTCCGGAAGGCATTCCGACTCCACCCATTCCCAGATCATGTCCTCTCAACACTCACCGTTGCGCCTATCCCCCGCAACAGGCACCCCCTACTGCACCAGGGCCGACGGGACGCACGAGTTGAGGCCTTAGCCCTCACGTACGGTCACAACAACACCACTTGCTACACTGACGCACCAATGTATGACACCACGCGCACTCGAGGAGTGGCGGTCCACTGCCAGAACATCACGGAGGCTGAAGAAGTTGCCATCGCATTTGCCATTGCTCACGGCAACAAGCTAGGACGGTCGTTTCACGTTCTCACGGACTGCCAGGCCGCCTGCAGCAACTACCTGAAAGGACGTGTTTGTTAACCGGCGCTCAATATCGTCCTAAGGGCAGGTGACGCTGGCGAACAGCTGCACATTCGAACACCTCCGCTCAGGCATAAGATTATATGGACACCTGGCTACGCGTGCTGGAGGGAAACAAGGCGGTGGTGAGGGTCGCTCGAGGGTATATAAGCCGAGCACCCGCTCACCCTGCCCCTGAGGCACCCTGTTCCAGTACCGTGTGACTATTCATCCATTCTAAATTATTAGAAGGGTACCCCCCCCCCCATCACTCACTCACCAAAGAGGAGGCCACGAGCTGGAGACTTATCCAGGCTGGTACCTACCCCAACCTCCACCTCCTCAGCAAAATCCACCCCACGGCATACCCTTCACGCTGCCCGTGGTGTTCCGAGAAAGCCACTCTATTCCACATTGCATGAGCGCGTCGTGGAATCACTACCTTACTCCCCCCCCCCCTCATCCAACACACGAGTGCGGAGTGGTGGGAGTCGCTGCTGGCAAGCGAGGCCTTGGACGATCAGCTTAGCCTGATTGACAGGGCACGCAGGGCGGTGACGGCGAGCGGAGCACTGGACTGAGCCCCCCCCCCCCCCTCCACGCAAGACCAAGAGCCTCCGATCTTCGAAGACTCACCACGAATCTTACCATCGCTCAATAAACGTTTCCATCCATCCATCCCAGTGGAAGGCGAGCGGTGGGCGAGGTGGGCATCCAGGCACCCTAGACTGTGCGTGTGCGTGCCCACTCTCCCACTGCGGCGCATGCGCACAGCCCTGCCGGCCTCTGCCGCCTGTGCCACGGACACTCTCTGGGCTCTCGCCCTCCCCTCCCCAAACAGTGGGCCTCTTCGATTATCTGTTCCTGACAGTCCCGGGCTACCCGAGACGGTGCTTTCAGCCAATGAGCGTTGCATATGCAGTCTTTCGGACAGTCTGGGACTGTCAGAGACGGATAATCGAAGAGGCCCACAGTCGACAACGGCGTTTAGCCGTTCCGTCACGTAGCCAACATTTTGACAGCGAGTGTGCGCGGTCACAAACAACGCGCACAACTGTTGTCGACGGCGGCGGCGTCTTGCCCGCTTGGTGACGTGTTTATGAAGAACGTGCCAACCTTTGCCCTACATCCTATAGCGGTGTACTGTAGCGACCCTAAGGCCATGGACCCTGTGGTCACTAAATAAATGAAAGTCACCGGATCATATATATTTCTCATTCTTTATTAGTTCAAATAACCAATTACACCATCACATCTTAATAGTAATAATCGGAAATACGTTATTCCCACCATAGTACAGCTTCGCTGGTCTTTCATCTCCACCCCAGTGGAAGGGCTGACAGTTTTTTTCGAAATGATGGCGTAATGGCGGAGTTACACGCGTTTGATCACGGAGGAAGAAACCATATAGGAGGGAGCATACTGCAACGCGATTGTCGCCGATTGTGGTGGCCCAACACGTGATGAAAACGTCAGAGCACGGAGGAAGCGTCAGAGCGCGCGGTAGGTTTTAGTACTCCCGGTTAACTTTTTTTTTCAATGCCCATTCGAAACCATTTGAAACTCTTGAAATAAACGCACAAAACCAAGAAAAAAGCTAAGAAAAATCTTTTTCCTTCCTGCATGTGAGCAGCTGCCGGCCGAGCGCGCACCGAATAAAAACTACCGGTAACAAACGTCTCGGCAAATCTCGATTCTCCGTGATCTCAACGCAAGAGGTCACGTGTTGGGCCGCCACTGCTCGCTACACGAAGCGTTCGCTTGCCAAGGCTGGCTGCTTGACGTAATGCTCCCTCCTATATTTTCCTTCCTCCATGCGTTTGATGATCGAAATGCGGCCCTCACTCGTTTGGCTCTTTCCTTTTCTACGCTCTGTTCGCCGGCTGGTCTCTCGTCTTCACCGAGTGCTCCTCCAAATTTCACGTGGCATACGTCATCGCCTACGCGCTTTTCAATACACTATCCACTTCTGGTTACCGCGACTCTGCGCTTCTCGGCTTCCCGCTGTTGTTGCCGTGCCGGCCCATGCTCCTGCAAAGCGTGCCGCTATGGACTCTTGTGTTGCAAGCATGTCTAGAAAGGCTCGCCAATATAATGGATCACTACACTCACGCCTTGCCGAAGCACATCCGCTGGCGAGGAACAGCCGCCGTCGCTGCCTTCCCCAGATCGTGGCGACGATATGGCTTGGTACGTTCTGCTGTTTTCGCCCACTGGCTGTTAGCCCGTTCCGCGCTAATGGCGTCATCAATGAAGTGCGCGTGCGGTTAATGCGCGGAGAGCACAAATTCCGAGGAGAGCGTCGGCGGCAGGGAGGTGACAGATGTCGTCGCAAAACACTTGAGGACTGTGTTCGCGCAGCTAATCAGACCGCTGAGCACGACTGTGTTGGAAAGCGAGCGATTTGGCACTTGCGTTGCGCGACGTATTTACCGATTCGAGTGCGCACTAGCGAGCAACATGACGAGGAACAGCAGGGAGCGCGCGTACCTGCTAACATACTAACCAGAAGTTCTAGGTTCTTGTTCTACCAATCGACAGCATCTGCTCCTTATTACGTCACGACGAACCCTGGGCCCAGAGAGTAGCACTGGATTGTTTTTCAACAGCGGCACTGTTTAAGCTTTTCGTTTCCCCGCGTAGCGCTCGCGAAAGAATTATCGCCAAATCCACGAAGTGAATGATGATGAGTGGTCGAAGCTCCGGAGGTAATCTGGTAAACCGTGAATCCTCTGTAGAATTAGCCCACTCGATCATCATACAAAGATGTGACACAGAAACACGGGGGTGTGGTGTGATTATATATACAGTATATACACTATGTTTTATTATTTACATATTGATACAGTATATACACAATGGTTCATTCTTTACACATGGGGTAGATGATGACTTTGTTCAAGAGCTCTACGGACCACAAGGAGGGGGTTCCCCTGATTCTGCTTTAGTCATATATGACGTTAAGCTCAGGAGAACGTTTCCCTTTGAGTATAACGGCATTGTGGTCCGTAAAGTACAAAGCAAAGGGATCGTGAATTGGATGTAGTCTAAAGTTCGAAAAGGCGATGTCCATACACGTTCCCCTGATGGTGGTGGGACGTTTGTATACATACGAAATGTACCAGAGATCGTAGCGGCACATCATGTGTTGGACTAGCTAGTCGTCGTTCATGATGTCCACGTTAAAGTCTCCTGGGAGCACGAAGGGGCCGTGTTTGGTTTCAGTTTCATATTGCAGCATCGCCTTCTCGATGTGCGTGACGATGTTTCCCTTGGACAGCGCATTGAGTGTCGACCAGCGAAAGAGAACGGAAGCGCGCCAAGAGCAAGTGGAGCGAGCGCCGCCGCGCCATCTAGTGGGCGCCATTCAAATCAAACGAGAGCACTGCTGCGCCTCTAGCGGGAGCGGCGAGTAGTAGCGTGGCTACAACGGCGCGACGGGGGACAACGCTCGACCGTAAGCAGCTTCGCCCCTAAAACTCGCCTAGCAACGACCTCACAGCGCGTTGACTAGCAACCACCTGCCACAGCTGCACCTCGCTTCTCTTAACTCTGGCAAGGCTCCTTCGCCGCGGCGCCAGTGATCACGTCAGTGTGCGTTGCATAGCGCAGTTTGCAACACCGACACCGCGTTGCACCGCGTTGTAATGCCAGCACCGCGTTACAGCAGACCCGCTCCGTCAATGCGTTCGCCAAGCAATCACTTACCCAGCTTCGCCCAGCCATGTCATTGCCTCGCACCACAATTCTTGCTTTGCTTAGTCATGACAACACTTTGTGAAGCTTGGCCATGAAGTTACACTGATTATAAGGATCTTGTCGCCGCGACGGCGATACACACACCTCTCGTAGACTTCGCACTGATTAAATGTAACATGGGACGGCCGAAGAAGTACAAGACTCTCGAATAAGAAGCCGCTCAGCTGGAAACTCGTCGTGCAGCCAGCCAAGAGCGAATGCGGCGATTGCGTTCGATTCCGGAGTATCACCGCCTCCCAGCCTAAACTTATCAAAAATCAGGCGAACCTAGCAAAGCTTAGCCAACCCTAGTGAAACTGGAAGAAGCTAGGTGATCACGAGCTCCGCTGTTTCTCCAGCCTTGCACAACTAACTTAGTGCAAACTGTGCATTTTTTGTGGCGCACCCGCGCCGCGTAGCGATGCCGCGTTTGGCGTCGTTGATGATGACGGCATTCTGAAATCAATGCGCGTGTTTACTTGAAACGTTTAAAAAAAAAAAGACCGGCAGATTCCGCGCGCTGTGGACACCGATGTTATGCGAATGACTGTGCGGGGAGCCAACCAATTTAACGAAACGATCACAAGAGCAGCAGGACATAGGCGGCTATTTCATGACATACATGTCACGAATGTCATGACTCCTCAGGAGTCCCTTTAGCTACGCCTAAGAAATCTTAAGGCGAAGTCATGCTCACCACTATTACTTCTACCATCAACCTTTAGTGTTTCCTTCACTCAATTCCCACGTCAGAACTCATTTCAGTGGGTTTTGAGTTTTAATCTTTTTTGCTGAGTCATTGTCATTTTGCTCGATCATGCTCATGACTATGACTTCTATCATTATCCTTTAGTGTTTCCTTCACTTAGTATCCACGTCCGAACCCATTTCCGTGGTTTTTGAGTGTTATTCTATTTTTTTGCTGAGTCATTGTCATTTTTGCGGAGTCATGCTCATGACTATGACTTCTATCATTATCCTTTAGTGTTTCCTTCACTCCTTCTTCACTCCTTCCTTCACTCCTTCAAAGAACACATTTGAGGGGTTTTTCAGTGTTAATCTTTCGTGGCGTGCCCGCGGCGCGTAGTGATACCGCGTTTGGTGTCGTTGATGGTAACGGCATTCTAAACTCGATGCAGGTGTTTACTTGAAACGTTTGAAAAATATCGGAGGTAGTTTAGGGGCCCTTTACATGGCTCATCAGACGATTGGCTTGAAAACACGGCGTGTGGTACAGGAAGTCATGTGAGCTCGCCTCGCGCCGAGACGCGATCGTGCCACTGCTCTCGCGTTCGTCGTCGTCGTCTTCCACAGCTGCCTCCGATGCTGCTCATCGCGCCAAAAATAACTCATAGGTAATTAAAATTGAATTATTTAGGGCACTGGCACCCACGAGCGTCGGTGTTATTCAGGGCGAAGTTAATCAAGGTAACGTCAATAAGGCATCGAACCCACAAATTTTGGTGGGTGAAAACAAGTAATTACAAGTAACAACGCATTCGAATGAGAATGTCAAATAATTTATTAAATGTCTGTTAAGTGTTCATAATTTTCTCATCGTCATTTTTAGTGTAACTATAATATTTGAGAAGTTGAATAATTAGGTAAGACTATTTATGTTATTACGCGGAATCCAAGAAAATACTCTGAGTATCTCCAAGCGATGGCAAACAACATTACCTTGGTTCTGTCCAGCTACGTGGCATTTGCATATTTTTAAATATTGGTGCATGATAGTTGGGACACCCTGCATATTGGAGATACACGGTACACCGAGAGATAGTAAGTCGTAACTTAAGACAGGTAGCTACTAGTGGCCTAACTTTCCTACCTGTCAAATTGCGCATAATTTAACGGCATAAAGAAGAAGCACATGCTGCATTCTTAGGTCATTTCAGAAGTAGCATTATGATGATGACAACAGTGCGAAGGCAAACACAAGCCCGACGAGAATGAAAACAACTGAACCTGGACCTCGTGTTTATTTACAAAAAAAGGATCAATTATTTAAAACGCATTTTTTTAGTAAAAGACAGTGAACATTTAGTCATATGTCCGCTTTCTTTCCCTAGCTCTCCTTGGCAAAGCATATATTAGCATTACAATTCACCTCCATGTGAGAACAATTAAATTTGTGTTGTTCGACATAGTGACTGCTACGCCCTAATATGTAACAATGCGACATTACGAAATGTGGAGCTCGGCTTCCTATGTGATTACTGCTTTGTAGTGAGAACCGAATTAAAAAAAATTGCGTAGCTTGCACCAGAGGTGGAGCTGATGGTCGCCTAGCTAGTCCGGGCTTTTTGGCTAAGCTAAGCACTACCAAGCCATCCCCAGCATTTTCCAGAATTTATTGATTATTGATCGATTCTCGATTACCTATTGATTGGCTACCGATGACTGACTAAGCTTAAGTATTCCCAACCATGATCAGCTAGACTTAACCAGGTTCAGCTTCGTTAGTTCACAGGGGTATGTGCCATTGCGCTTGAACCCTTTCTGCAGAACCGCCAGGATCGGTCCACATGTTTTCCGCCGCATCACGGACTTACGGCAGGCTTAAACAGCTGCGCTGTTAAAACAGAGATTATAGAAATACGAGCAGATATGACCCTATATGGATATTTACTATTGACGGATCAGGTCCATATGTCCCATATGCGCAAGTACTGGCATTAAGCGCGGTCATGAATGATGGGACGTTTGCTAAGAGATTTGGCGCTCTTGATCTGTGCGTGTAATACCGCTGCCTGAAATAGATAGGTGAATAGAGAGAAATGCTCTCCACGAGGGGGTGTGCTTAATTAGGCTGCGCTGTTATTAACTCTCCAATTAGTGAGCAAGCTTACGGGCTGTAAGGAGTAAAATTTGTTATAAACACTATATAACGGAGGTTTCAGTATGCAGCTTGTTCGGAAGCTCACGTAAACATACTCACTTAAGGCGCAATGCCAAATGCAGCAAGAAAAGCATACAAGAGTAGCGGTAAGCCAACAATTCATTTCCGTCGTAACAGTATCCGATGTAACAACTGCGGAAAGAGAAGCGGGATTAGTATTGATCGGTCCCTATATTGTCGTTTGCTATGAAAATATTCAGTGGTGAATTAGCGTCAGATGCTAGGGAAATTCGTCAGAATAACATTGCAAATTGGTGAGCTCCGCGGTCCGTAATTTAAAACGCGCACCCCGCATTGCAAAGTGTTGTTCAGGATGTCACTCGGCACATGTCCTGCCTGCAAAGTGCGATGCACAGTGGTCTGTAGCAGCCCACTGTCGGTTTCAGTATATATATATATATATATATATATATATATATATACTGAAATCTGAGATTATATCTTTAGAGCGCGCCGCGCAAATGTGACAGCCCCATGCAGATGACATTTCGCGGAAGCGATTTTCGGAAATGAGCCGAATACATGCTGTATTCACTTTCTATCGGCGAAACGGAGGCATCGACGAGACAGCATGCGCTTTCTCATTGAAAGAAGCGATATATATATATATATATATATATATATATATATATATATATATATATATATATACAAACACTTTTTTTCACGTTTATGCTCCTAATGCTAACGCATTCACACTGCGTTTTCCGGCGTCATAGGAAATTTGCTGAACGTGCTCCCGAAAATGCAACCTTGAACAGCTGGCCACGAAGCTCGCACAATTTGAGTTTGCCGACCATAGAAATCACACGATTCAAAGAGAGAATGACTGTAGCTCAATCGAATGCCCAAATACAGAATCACCATCACCAAACACAAACGAAAAGAGCGAGACAGTTTGGCTTAGGTGAGCAGCGCGATACGAATTCAAGCGAAATACGTTGCCGGGAAAGCAAGCGTGTGAATGAACGCGAGAGCGAAGATCAGTCGGTTTTGAAGCGGGAATATTTTTGAACGGTGCTACCGCGACCACCCCAAAAACGGAAGAATATTAAACAAACGAAACAAGTAACTCGGTTATGACAGGTTGTTTGATCCTGTTCGTGATCGCAAACATTGCGCGAATGGCGGCCAGTCATTATATGTCGCCTAACGAGTGACACGCTGCAGGGTTGCATGCCTAAAGTTTCGGTATAGGTACAGCACCCGCTGTTATATGCCTGATACGAGTAATTAACTCTGCAGAAGAAATTTTCGGACCGCGGATGACTGAAATATTATTACGCACGCTATCAATTTTCATCTGTGTCAGACTGTGACTTGCACGCGTGTCAATAGCATCAGGAAGAACTTGAGATTTCGAGAGAGAAACGCTCACAATGTGGAAAAAGCACCCATTTATCTATAAAACTACATGTCTCACAGCTTAAGTTGACGCTATGGCAATCTCACAGTATATCTTGTGAGCACGTCGCGCAAACGTGACAGCGCCATCCAGATGACATTTCGCGGAAGCGATTTTCGGAAATGAGCCGATTACATGCTGTATTCACTTTCTATCGGCGAAACGGAGGCATCGACGAGACAGCATGCAGGTTTCTGATTGAAAGAAGCGACACCGAGTAAACTAAGGATCAAGAGGGGACGTTTGTTCACGCATAAAAACCACACAATCAAGAACACGCTCTGTGAGTGTTGTTAAATAAGAACAAGGGCACGGACATACTTGGGCGAGCCACTAGCGCATGTGCCGGAGAAGCGTAAATTTCGGGAAGGACCGTCTGTAAGCAAAAACTACAAGTTCTGCTATCGCCTAATGTTAAACAAACACACAACTTTATTCTCCCACAGTCAATATTAAAGAAGGCCGTTGGTTTGCTCGTGTCCATGATATTTTTTTCAGGCTTATATGTATCTACCTGAACGACATGTATAGAGAGCCCCAGCAAACGTTAGACAAGGTGTTCAAAGAAAAAAAATCGTTGCACAACCATTGTTCAAGATACCATTTTGAGACCAACAGTGTTCAGTCAACATAACTCTGACGACGGTACAATGTAGGTCTTATAATCGTATCTTCCACCGTGATTTTAGAATGTTTTGTTTCTTTGAATACCTTGGCGAAAGTTAGCTGAACAAAAAACGGTACACTACAATTGAGTTTGTCTAGCCGAAGGGTCAACCAAGAAATGCGAAGGTCAGTGAAGCCATATCTTCCAAGAGTCGTCAAGTACAAATAAAGTTCGTAGCCGATACGAATCCAAACTCTCTATTGGAGCTGACTGTTGTATGAGTGTTTTATTGGAACTGACTGTTGTATAGGCTTGGGAGTTCGTGTACATTTTCGTTGTTACTTGAAACAACCAGATGAGGCGTATAATAGTGAAATTGTATAATTTGTTCAAGCAAATTTAAACTAAAATATGCTGCTGCTAAAGGTGGGCGAATCGCGTCGTTCAGGCTGTCATTGTAAGAAACAGTTTCAAGTGATAGACATTATTTTGCACAATGCATCATCTGCGATCAAAGAGGCAAGAGCAATAAAAAATATTCATGCTGTAGATTGCAAAGACAAAGTTAACGGTGTTAGCTGAGAGAACACGTTTGAAATTATTAAAACGATGCGGATACAAACTATACGAGCCTTTTCCTCCTATACAACGCCTTAAAAGCTTTACCGGAATTGACGTTCCAACAGCCGAGAAGCTCCAGGCGTCACCATTAAACTGTACATTTTCTTGGAGGTACCGCGCTTTGAATAATTACTCCAGACTTCCACGAAGACACTTGCGCTGCGAATAATTTGTCAGCGTGATAGAACACACTTGTTAGACATTGCCTTGTGCTTCATCATCTTCACGCCAACAATTTTTCGAGAACGTTTGTCTAATTGGCTCTTTATATGGAAGAAAATGGTATGACAGTTTTTCCCCACAGACGCCACGAAGCCCCGGATCTTAGCTATAAAGAGTTTCGCTGTAAATCAACACCACTTCACTCCTGTGAAGGTGGTTGCACAACGAAACGCAGATAATTTGCGCTTAATGTGGGGCAACTTGTCAAAAGACCGAATCCCATGATGTGCACCCATTGCGCACAATGCTCTTTAAAGTTATATATGGCACAAACGCACGTTTACATGCGGTTTACAAAACCTTTATTTCATTTATTTATTTGAAATAACTTCTATAACTGTTTTGTGCTCGCTCTAATGCACACTGATGTTTTCCGTTGTTATTTGAGAAATGTTTCTCGCCAAAGTAAAATCGATGCATGACCTATGTGCGGTAGTTGGTTGACTGAGATCGTTGACGTAAACGAGGCCAAACTTTTCCACGAAGCGGCTGAACCACTACTCTGTTTCCGGTGTTGAGATGTCTACGTTAAAATCTCCGACAACGACCACCGGTCAGGGATTGGCGGCAACGTACGTTGATCTACGCGTGAGTCGGCGCGCCTCGTCATCAATCATGCTATTTGACCGCGTTTTCTTTTATTTCTACGTGTTGTACTGAAACGAAAGCTGTGCTGTGTGTTCGCCTCACTGTCTCTGTTTTACAGGGGTATGAGCCAATGCTCCTTGCCCTGCACTACCCCCGGGATCGAACCATCTGGTTTGAATTTTCTGCCGACAGGTGTGAATTTTTTTCGGGAATACTAGCCATAGACTGCTTCGCAGCAAAAGATTGCGGCCTTCGCATGCTTCTACCCTGCTGCAAAGCGTGTGTATCCACTGTGAGTAAGGATGTTTGGGCTTTCTTGACGTCCTGACTTTTCAGTTTTAGTTCAGCTAAATAAATATGCGGTATTTCGAAAGGAATATTGAAATATTCTTGCGTAACCACGTTATTTACTACAGGGGCTGAACTTTGCTTTGCAAAGGTGAAAGTCCTAACACGTAGGAAGCGGTCTGCGCTGGATGCATGAGATAAGACAAAGCAGCGGGCTGGGGGAGAAAGGACGACGAAGTGAGATTAAATGGCGGAATACACCCGTCTCACTGAGATTGTCTTTTGCATAGCCGTTCTTGTGAGGAACGTTACATTTTGGCGCAGTCGACAGCTTTTGAAGTCCAGACATATGGGGGACGTTTTTCGTGGACCAAGCATCATCGAAGTCCGTTCTTTTCTTCATTTTGATAGAAAGAAATGTTTGTGGCAACTTTTTGTGTGCTTTGAAAATCTATATTGATCCCCAAACTTTATAAAGGCTATCGTTGAAGAGGCGCAGTATTGCCAGATGCGCTGCTTCGGGAAGTGGCCACGTGCCGTTTTGTAGCCTGACGTCTTCGGTTCCTTCACACTACCTCATAAATTGTACTCCTCCATAGATAACTTCTTTTCTATAAAGGGAGTGCTGACAGAGCGTCTGCATCCTGGTGTCTTGTCCTGGGAGGCGAGCCACCTTGAATCTCTACACTGTTCATTTTCACTGACCCACCGTGTGCTCTGTATTTCGTTTTGAGAGTGGCAGCAAGTTAATCAGGGGAAGAGTACATACAAACATCGGAAATTTCTTCATCCCAAATAGTGTAAAATATTTTAAAGTCATAACCACGTCAATATTTGATTTCATATCGTGCCGTAGTTTATTTGGCGCTTCGCAAATGTGAAAGAAATATATAGTATCACTTGTAGTTCGATCTCAAAAGGTTTCTTGGCAACCCCCTCATAAAGAAGTAATCATGTACCATAATGAGAGGCGTCCGGGTACAGCACAAATTGCAAGTTGGGTCCAGGGGTCAGCAAATGGTCTGAAAAATAATTTCTTGCATTTGCTCTGTAACAGCACCCGTAATCTTTGGATCACATGAAGTGCGCATGTTTCTTTGTAACCGAAGTAACACACTTCGCCTATTTTGCGTACTTCCTTAATCGTCTGAATATACCAAGCAGGGTCTAGGCACGCGTGCGGGGAGTTCTCATCGAATGGAAAGGCAGTGGACCTGATCCACTGATTATTTTTCTTGGGTACAGTTCTTCTTACCATCGAATACCCTGCCAAGAAAAACAACAGTTGGCGGAAAACTTCACCCTTCGTCACCCTTCGTAAAATTGATGCTAACCCAGCCCCATCAACCTATACCCATTGTTAGGTGGTGATTGTAATCCTTTCTTCAGCTTTAATAGACTACTGCGTCGTTAATAGGGACATTACAGCATTTGCCAATGAAGTCGGTTAACACGATCTTTATCAATTTCTTGAACCAAGCACCGGAGGATTTTTTTTAGCTAATGGCGGCTGACTGTGTTTTTAGGTCTTGCAAGGTGTGACTAAGGCACTGCACAACTCTTCCTCGTTTCAGGTATACTTTACAAAAATATATCCCAGAAAAGTATCAACATCTCTCGTCGATTACTTGAAAATTCGTGGCAGTCTTCGGGTGCAACGCCAAACAAGATCGCCGGGCTGGTATTTCACGTCACGTGGCCGAAGATTGCAGTATCGGCGTTCCGTGCTTTGGTGTTTCTGGATGCGCATATGGTTGAGTTATCGTGCTTCTTCAGCGCGTTGCAAATACCCGGCGAAGTCGAAATTCTTGTCGTCGGTGACATGCAGCAGCATGGCGTCGAAATTCGCCATAGGAATTCTTCCATAAACCAGCTTGAGCTACGTAATCTGCGTTGTCTCTTGCACTGCCGTGTTGAAAGCGATGGTTACGTTCGGAAGGATGGCATCCAATGTTTAGGGGCGAAGCACCTTATGGTCGAGCCTTGTCCCTGGTCGTCGTCCGTTGTCCATAGCTCGGGTTTGCATGGAGACATGCTGTACAAATGTACAGTATATATATATATATATATATATATATATATATATATATATATATATACGGGGGATTCACGGTTGACCGAATGATCCGCCGGTGCTTCGCCCACTCATCATCATTCACTTCGTGGATATGCGGTGATCTTGTGGCGCTTAACGTCGTCGTGCAATGTATCGTTCGGCTGCTCCATAAGACCATTCGTCCTTGCTATGTGGTCACTTGTCCACGTGCAGCTTGTCTGGCTGTATGCAAAATCACTTAGTTAAGTTCCGCTGTAAGACCGCTACTCGGTCGGTGATCAGCACTTCCGGAGCACAATGTCTACTGAGCGGTGTTTTATGATATCAAAATTATTAGGTACCCTTATTCATATATGTCAGTATTTATTTAACCAAAACGCGACTTTTCTATTATTATGAGAGAGATTGTGTCACACGTACCATCCCATTCAATGTCAGACGGCAAATTTTACTGTGGATGTTTTCGCTCTTTGGCTTTCAAATAAACATATGACAAGTAATTTTGTTGTAATTGGCAGTAGTTTGAAGCAACTTCAGACCCTAAAATGTAAAAAAGCGCCGTATGAGGCGTTTTTGAGATATTAGGTTGCAGACTGTAATATCGACTAAACGAGCGTCAATTTATCATCATCATAACATTCTTCACGCTATTTATATACACTGAAGGGCGAAGGCCACTTCCAGACACCTACGTCTACCGCCATGTTACAGCAGCTGCTTCCGTAATCGCATGAGTCTACGTAATACTTTATAGTTAGGGACTGAAAGGTATTGTATTCCTTGGATCCAAATTCGTTATTTCGATACCTCTCGTTAGGTTCTTTGCCCATGCTAGAGCTTACATAAATAAACTACTTATTCTCAACTACAATTAGAGGGAGCGGAGTAAGGCCCCACCACTGCAGGGCGTATCATAGACTACAAGCTCATAGGCGCCCGACCAGGTGAGCAATTAGAGATCGTTGGTTGTGGTTGTGAGAGCACGCGCCAATGTGCATCTGAAGGAGTGCGAAGACGAGGGTGGCACTAGAACACCTCTCATACCCCTCTCGCCCCGGAAAAGCTAGCGAAGTAAATACCACCTGGGATGACGAAGAAGTTTGCGGGCAGTGCATTTACAACGGGTCGACGTAACGCCGCAATTGGAATAGATGACAAAATTTAAGGTACTGTTACCGGGAAGAACGTTCGATGTGGGCACAGCTTGACGGGATCGAGTGTGACTTCATCACAACTGTTAATGCTGATTAATGCTGGCTGTATTGACTGTACTAGTCCTCGAGTGAGGACTAATACAGGGCCGTCGCAAGGGACGGTCAAGTGACCTCCATATAGATGAAGACCACGGTTACCGCTATACGAGCTTGCTCACAAATACGTCTTGAGTAAAATGCACCTTTGGAAGCATCGGTCGCATTTGCCCAAAGGGTTTCCTGAGTCTCTCACCTTACTCTATGGTGTTAGGAGGCTCGGAAGAGTGGAGCAACAAATTCACTCAGCAATTGCCAAGTCATGCGGGAACCATACCAGCTATCTTGCAAGTATCGTATTTCGTAAATGTAGAGCGGATGCTGAGGATGACAAGGGGAAGTTTGCGAACACAGCAAAAAAGATGACGAGTGATGAGGGTGGCCTTGAGCTGACCGTGCAGTCGCTCCTTCATTACCTGAAGGGTTCTCGCGTGGACGAGGAACTTGAATAACGTTTTCAGGCCACGTAATAAGACGAGTTAAAATTTGACTCCACAGTCAGTGGTATCGACGTTGTGCAAGGAAATGGGAAATCTAGCAGCTGACAAGTGTGGGCCCCACAGCAGGTGCTGGAACCCTTCGGTTCAGCGGGTGAAAGTGTCCACGCAAGCAAGCTTGAATCCGGCAAGAGATCCATAGATGTCGACGTGCACGTAGTCATGCACAGCGTACTTCCCGAAAGGGAAAAGGTTGTACCAGCGAGTTCGTATGTCGGGTGATGAACCGGCGCTGGCACTGGAGGCACTCACGTATGACTCGTATGACGCAGGACGTAGGTGTCAAAGCTTGGCCCAATGAAGCGCGAGGTTACAAGACACTGCGAAATGTCTCGAAGACCAGACGACAAAGACCTAATGAAATGACAGAACGTATGTTACAATCAAGCCAACACATCGAAGACGATAGCGCCTGAGGAGAAGAAAAGTGCGGCATGGCGCATAGCTTTAGCGATGTAGACACGGACCGTAACGCGGCCAGCTCATTGTCACGCCGTTCTGCTAGTCATCACACCAACGCCAAACATGTTTGTGTACAAGGAATCGAAAATGTACTTTACGGCATTGCTAACGGGATCTTGAATGGGACAAATTCCAACCGTGTAATCGGATAGAAATTTGGCAGGTGAATCTGACGTCAAGCGCAGGTACTGTGGTTTCCGCAAAAGAGTGTGAAAGGCTTTGTCATCTTTGAGGCGGGGGAAAACGGTGCATTTACATACATCACGAAGATCATGATTTACAGCGCGTTTCTGGAAGCGACGAAGGCTCCAACTGAAGTGAAGGAAGCTTCCCTAGCGGGAGACGCTTCGGCACTTCCCGCAGCAGTTGCACGAGAAGTACTGCGTCTGCCAGAGAGGGCAAGGTAGCTGTTAATACTTCATCGGCTGTAAGCGCACACTCAAATGAGTTGGTAGGAGACATCGTGGGCTTGAGAAGGTTGAATCTTGGACAATACCACCCCAGCTTGTGAATAGGATTACGTCACTCCATCCTTGCTGGGCTAGGATTATTAAGGCAGTCAACAACTAACCGGCGTGCTACCTGAATACTTCCTTTGAAATAGCGTAGCCAAGGAATGTAGGAATGGAAGCCGCGACACCCGGGATGAGTGTTATGGTAGCGATGCAGGATTGCTGCAAATAAAACTGGCTATGAGCAAGTTTCAAAAGAAATGTGACTGCTTGGAGGTGATGTCATCATGGCGATGCGCTGTCCAGATAAAACTCTTGGAGATCAACAGAACGCTCTTGTTCTGAAAACAAATCTGTAAGCTCACTACTAGCTCTCCAGGAAGTCGCGTAGTCGGCCTGTCGCCGTGGTTCTCGGTCATTTGCTGCTCCTTGGTTTCTTTGGCGCCTAACACATAACGATGTTCGTTAGTTTGTGCAGAGCGCAAAAATATTTCACTGTGCCAAAAAATGTAACTATTGTAAAAAATTCTCATGAACGCATTTCGCGATGACCATCGATGGTAATGCGAATAGCAACCTAACAATGTAGCGACAGACGATATTCCTTAAGTTACGTTTATTTAAACATGGAGTAGTAATTGAGTTTTTTTGCTGAGTCGACTATATGCCACATACCCTGATGTCATCCTACTTTGCTGTGGGAATTGCATAGCAAGGTCACTCTGTGCATGAAGGCAAGACGACGACTATAGGACACCGACGCAGTGACGGTGCAATTACGAAAAGGGAATGATGTCAATTGAATGCACAATATTTGTACGGCACTTCTTTAGAGTAACACACAAGTGGTAGAGACAAGCTAGGACCGCATGCTCTATCATCTAGCTGGCACTACTTCACTCGCAGCGTGCTGTGTAATCACCTGTGCTCGCATTTTTTATACTTTCGGGTTTATTCAGCTTGCGCTTCTTTGTTTTCTGCTCTGGTATTTAGCAGAAGCTGGACTTAGCCTGCGCCAAAACTGGGTCAAGCCGTACGCTTGCAGGGTTATTGCGATGTGCTTGCAGGCAGAGCGCCTGTGAACACCAAAGGCCTTAACCTAATGAATGTATATCAGCGCGTTTATTGTCCAGTTCACAGATGACGAGAAAAAAAGGAGGCTGACGTCCTATTATGTTAAAACGTGATGCACGCTGCGGATAACGGAAGAGAAAGGCGCGCAAAATCAAGTTCTGACATTTAATTTAATAACGTCGTCTGACCTATGTTCTCCCAGCACATGCATGTGCAGCACGACTTCTGCAATTTCATTTCGCAGTCTCAAATGCAGAATCAGATGCGAATGGAGCAACCACAGTACTCATTAGTTGCAAGCAGGGGGGCTAATTATAAGCTTCGGCAAACAGCACCATAAACGAAACTTCACATTTTCACATGTGACGTGTCTCCTTGCAGACCCAACGAGTCTCTGGTATTGTATTTTAACGAGAGGTTGTTTTCGAGGTTTGACGCAAACATTTCGGAGCGGGCTATTATATATATCATCGAAATTGGGCACACATTGCACGACTCCGTAAAAAGAGGCTATAGATTGGGCTTGTGGAGCATCATGCACCCTATGAATATAGCGTGAGGAAATATATAGAAGGATGAAAGAAAACACAGCTGGCGTGGTTTTTTGAAGTCCACTGATAATTGTTCGTGGGACGATCCCGAAAATTGGTGTATTTTATAGTCCTGACGGCGACGATGGATGAGCCATGCAACACAGCTCATTCGCAACTCCGCCGTCAGCAAGATGGCGGACTTGGCCAGTCGTCCCCCATTTCGCTACTGCAGCTTCGTTTTTCATGGGTGATATATTGGTGCTAGATCTAGCCCTTGGAGTGTTAGCCAGCACCAGAACACAGGGCAATGACGACGAATGGCGGATGTCCTGATCACTAGCAGTAGCAGCAGCCTATTTATTTAGGTTCACTACAGGACAAAGGCAAATCCCGGCAACCTCTGCGATAACTGTATGTAAATGAATTCAGTAAACGCCTAATTCCTGATTTATAATGTGTGCAGACGATACTGGCTGTAGCTAGAACTTTTCCTTCTTTAAATGCAGCGCAAGCCATTATGAACGACGCAATACTGCGTGTCAGCAAATTGTTCTAATCAAACAAGCTTTCGTAACATACTGCTGAGACTAAATACATATTTGTTTACATCGCCATATAAACAAACCATCGCCTGCATGCACTTTTCATGGGTCCTAACGGACTAGAAATGGTAGAAACAATTTTGTATTTAGGAGTGCACTTGATGCAGCGTTTACGTGGAAACCTAAATAATAGAATTTTAGGAGAACGCCTTCTCATTATTGCTTTTTCTATTTCTAAAGCGTGACATTACTCTAATATCGACAGTATAGGAAGTATATATTTCTGCATTGTCAGTAACATACAGCTTACTGTATTGAAGTCTGTTGCTTTACCTGCCAGGCCTACATCGAACTTATCATACGTGTTCAGTAGAGAGGAGTAACAATTCTAAATAGTGTTCCTCCTCGTGCACCTTTACAATATTATACAGAAACCAATTATACCTTTGCTTAATCTGAGCAGCCGCAGACTTGCACTGCTAGTGCATAAGACTAATATTTTTTTTTTCAGCGAAAGCATTTTTATAATAGCTCACGGTAATCGTCGTATCGTTTATTGCGGCGAAATTACAGTTCCCCTTACGCGCAGTACTTTGGTCAAGCGTAGTTTCACATGTGTAGGGGTAAAGTTTCCGCATGCTCTACTCCAATATGTGACTCCAGACGCTCCATGCTCTACTCCAGACGTAAGCTGCACCCTCAAAGCTTTGTATAATGTTACACTGAGGCGGAAGACCGGAAATAGTCACGAATACAAAATAATGTTACCACGTTGTTTCGTCGGGTATATTCCTAAGAGTCTGTCCGTTTAAATGTCCGTAGTCAGTTTCCACGATGGACTTAGCGCAAAGCTTTTTGTGTTGCAGACTTTCTAAACATTTTGTACAATTGTAGTGTCACAGGTTTCTTTTTTAATTTCTGTCACTTATTTAGTCGAATAATGTACGAGATGATGCGACCTTTTCCTGAAATTATTTTATGCAAGGATTCATAACCACCCACAGAGTAAGGATCAGGCTTAACACAGTCTGCATTATGTAGTGAAGAGTTCTACGAAAGTTTGTCCTGTCAGGTAATATGATGATGAATAAATTGCGGTCACTGACCAAGTCAAGATGAAAATAACACAGAGACGTTTCGGGAGCCGCACGTATTTCTTGATCACACTAAATGCGAGCTAGAGCCGCAAGTAATTTTTACGCCAAAATGTGACGTAAGGAACGGTATAGTTGGCAGGCAGATTTCATTAGTCCTGTTGATACTGTTGTCCGTAGTTTGGATAAATAAAGATTCTAATAAGAGTCGCGTCATCGGATACCTTTCCTTGACTATTATATCAGCGTTTTCCCAATCGATGTGGTGACTGTGATTGTCGGCGTGTTCGGCAAGGGCGTTCAAGGCTTTTTTTTTTCTTTTTGGAGACGTCCCTTTTGTGTTCCTTTAATATTCTTGTGAATTTGCCAGTTTCGCTGATGTAACTGCAGCTGTAGTCTGCGAATGGTACCTTGTAAACAACACCTCGGTAAATCTTGCTTTCAAGCCGATCCTTTGCATTAACAAGCTGATTTCTCATCTTGTTGGATGGCATGTGTGCTATTCTAAGATCGTATCTTCAGAATATGCGGCTAAGAGCTTGGCTGACGCCAGTCACATATGGGACGCCAGCGTGTTTCGCGAAAGACTTGCTTTCAGACGGCTTGGGAGGGAGAATTCGTTTTGTCGGATTGGATTTCGTTTTGTCAGTAAACTTCTCGTGGTACACGTTCCTGGATAATTGGTGACGAATTGTCTTCAGTTCTTTATGCATTTCGTCGTCACTTGAGCAGATGCGTCTGGCCCGCGTCATGAGAGATGAGACGACGGATTGCTTGTGGCAAGCCGGGTGACATCAGTTGAAGTTTAAGTACCGGCTGGTATGAGTCGCCTTCCTGTGCACGGCAAATGATAGTCTCGTTCCACTTTGCCGCACGAAGATGTCAAGGAAGGGGAGGCTATTGTCACACTCGTATTCTGTAGTGAATTGTATGGCTGCTCTTGCTGAGTTGAAAAGACGCAGGAGGCGTGAAGCGTCCTGCCTTCGCACAATGCAGAAGCAGTCATCTACGTAGCGGATGAAAACCTTTGGCGTGGGAGCGAAGTCATCGAGAGCCTTCTGTTCAATGACCTCCATGACCAAGCTGGTGGTAGTAACCGAAATGGAAGCACCCATGGCAGTTCCATTGATCTGTCTGTAAAACTGATTGCCGTAAGTGAAGTCAGTGTTGCTCAAACAAAAGTCTAAAAGCTGCGTGCGTGCGTCGGCCAGCAGGACAACTCTGCACGTTGCTACGGCCTAGTCAACAGGCACGGAAGTGAAGAGCGACTTCATGTCAAATGACACCATGACTTCGTCTTCATCTAGGGAAATGTCGTGCACTTTCTCCATGAAGGCTGAGGAATTCGAAATGTGCGTCGCTGTCTTGCGGCGAGCGGGCCCAACACTTGGTGTAGGTAACCTGATAACCGGTGCAGCGGTGACCTTGTGAAGTCGACAATATGCCGTAGTGGAACGCCTAGCTTGTGAACTTTCGGTAATCCGTATATTGCAGGTGCAGACCCGTTAGTAGACAAGAGGCGATGATAGAGATGCTTTTGCTGCGGTAGTACAAATTTTAAAACCTTGGAGAGAAACTTTTTCAGTTTTGTTTGCAGGTTTAACGTGGGGTCTTTTTGGATCGCGACGTAGGTATCCTCGTCTGCGAGCAAATCCGTCATTTTCTCATTTTACTCACTTCTCTTGAGCAACACGGTGGCGTTCCCCTCATCTGCAGGATGGATAGCTATGGAGGCATTTTTCCGGAGCCCCTTGATGGCTTGTTTCTCAGCTGGTTAAAATCGGGCTTGAAGGTTGCGTGTTCGCCACTTTGACAGAGCAACAATGGAGCGGGCGTGAGCTTCTTCGCTTACTTCGGAAGGAAGTTGAAGGACGGCACGTTCCACGGCGCAGATTACTCTCGCAGGGTTAGGTGAGGCGCCAGTGTTGAAGTTCAAGCCCTTGCGCAGAAAGCAGCTTGAGATTCAGTAGGCTTGTAGGAGGATAAGTTGAGCAGGACTTCCTTGGTTTGGGTGGCTTCCTTTGGCCTAAGAGGGTCGAGCTTGCTTTCTTGCGACTTCCTGTATCGGCGGTCTCAGCGTCGCGTTGAAATTTGCATGAAGCTGTACGTCCGGGATATCCTGAAGAATGGCGGGTTCTAGCTGGCGCCTTGCGAAGAACGTTTCCGTTTCCAAATCCGTTTAGTGTGATCAAGGAACCCGTACGGGTGCCGAAGAGTCTCTGTTAATTTCACCTTGACTTGGTCAGTGACCGCAATTTCTTCATCTGTCTACATTATGTTATATACATAATAAAACATTGCTTTGTTCTTCTCCAGCTTCTTCTGCTTTTGTATGCCGTTGTGCTACTGCGCACGGCAATATTTTGATGGGGTGGAATGGAAAAAACGCTTGTGGTACCGCGCATTGGGGGCATGTTAAAAACTACATCATAATGGTGGAAAACATTTCGGCGTCCACTACTACGGCACGATTATAAGCAGATAACGGTTTTGGTACCACAAAATCCCAGAATATAGACTTCACTTCGCCTGGTGGCTATATTGTAGAGTGGCTATACTCGACGTCGCGGTTTTATTCCTTAACGCGGTGGTCTCATTGCGACGGTGGTAGAGTGCAAAAACACGAGTGTGCATTTAGGTGCGCGTTATAATGTAGCACCCTACGACAGTGTGCCTCATCGTGGCTTTGGCACGTAAAACATCACAATTTAAGATAATAAACACGAAAATGTACTTAATAAACCTAACAGCTACGAGTCTATATTGAATTAAATTGTGCGCTTCATATTAGTTGACGTGACGCGTGTCATTTGAAGTTTGGGGCAGCGCGATAACTAATTTCGATGCCATTCCTTATCTTTCAATGTGATGCTGTAAGATGCTCTCCTGCGTGGCTTTTAGGGAGGCGTGCGATTTATTTGCTTACCTGGTGGGCGCTCGTACTCCTAATAGAAGACCTTGCTTGGCTCTGTGTTCCCGTCACGCAGTAGAACTGAATATCACGCCTCGCGACGTAACAACAAGATGCTAAAGGTTTCTTGCTGGCTTCGTTTTTCTGGTGGGTGCGCGTTCACTGCGTTTCCTTGCTCGCGCTAGCATTGCATGCCTTGCCTTTGCAATGACTGCGCTTTGTCAGAATATACAATGATGCGAATATTCATTGATAACAAGCATGAACGCTGAGTCACAATGTATTTACTGGCCGCGTTTCTCGAGAGGATAAGATCATGCCCTGATCTTTGGCGACATGTTACCTTTTGTGACGTCGGATTCTTATTGCTTGGGCACTTTTTCAAGTTTCTATGTTTGCCCATGTGGGCTGTGCCAAATTCATTGCACGGTACTTTGTACATCACAGAATGAGCATTAGTTATTAAACCCAACTATCTGATGAACAGAAACACATCAAGGACACTGTGATGAAAATAATGTAGTGACGTTAGATTGTGATGAAAATGTAATGAGGTTTGGGCCCAGGACCACTCACCAAGGAACGCAATCGACCGCTCGAGTGCACACACACACAGAATATATATTAACAGCACAAAGACGTACAGACATCACGATGGACACGTACATAAGTTTGTTAATGCATGCAGTCCCGAAGCTGCTACTAGAGTGTCCTGTTATATATTATAAGGTCTCTCGCCGTGCGTTCCTTTTGCGTGGAGCCCGTTGACGCGTAGAGGCCGATGTCGGTCCCGAAGAGTCGGCTGACGGCTGGACGACGTCACCATGGGCCTACCCGCGGCATCATGGAATCTGCAGTGGCAGCAGCGACGGTAGCAGACACAGCCGTGGTAGCCGTGCAACAGCTCTCGCTACTGCTCTCGCCTCCGCACGGCAGGCTGGTCGTGACAGTGGCCCGGGAAAGCGACCACCTCGCCTGGCTCTCTGAACCGGTTGTCCAGCAGGAACACAGGCCCTTGAGGCTCCCTGGACCGGTTGCCTCGCTCGCCTGGCTCTCTCGAACGGTTGCCCCGCTCGCCTGGCTCTCTGGACTGCGGTTGCCCCGCTCACCTGGCTCCCTGGACCGGTTGCCCAGCAGGAACGCAGGTCACCGGCATCCGAGAACGAGTTACCTCGTTCGCCTGGCTCCCTGGACCGGTTGCCCAGCAGGAACGCAGGTCCTTTGCGTTCAAGGACGGCGTAGTGGGCGATCTGGGTTCTCTGGACCGGGCGTCCAGCGAGAACCGGCTGGCCTTCGACGCCGAGCAGCTCCGAACACTTGCACGCACCACGCGCCACGCGCCACACCATCACACCACTTCGTCATCGCCCCCGCACGGCGAACACGGCAATGTCTTTTTGTTTTTCGCGCGCTTCCGTCCATATCATGACAACCCCCGGTTTTAAGAAAGTTGTTTACAACTTTTCTAATGGGGAAGAAGGCGGAAAACAAAGGCCAACGTGTTGCGCGGAGGTACACTTTGACAACGAGTGCACTACATATACAACTGTTGTTTTAAAAGTCATATCGGTAATTGTCTTCTTGTCCTTTAGCACTCCAAAGGTTAAAAATTTTAACTTTATGGTAATATACACTTGTTCGTTCAGCGATTTAGGCACGGCTCAGGTTCTCCGCTCCGACGTTATCCGACCCTTTGTCATGTTGAGTGCTTGTAGAATGGGAGCATTGCCGAGCTTATTCTTGAAAATGCTGAACGCTTGCTCTTGAGCCGGTCCCCACGCGAGAATGTTGTTTGGTCCTTTCCGTGTGAGTTCTTTTAAAGGCTTGGTGATCTCGCTTATGGCAGAGACCTGCTGCACTTGTGAAGGTTCGCGTTCCTCATACTTCTTAAGCATATTGATGTGGAATATTTTTCTTTTTCCACTTATGTTCAAAATGTAGTCTACCTCATTCTTCCGTTCGACGACTTCAAATGGACCTTTCCACTGCATTAGTAATTTGTTCGAATCAGTCGGCAGTAGAAGAAGTACTTTATCGCCAACGTTTAACTTGCGAGGACGGCTCTTCCGGTCAAAGTAGGTTTTCTGCTTTGCGCGTGCCTTCTCCAACTCATCATGGGCGAGTTTGCATGTTTCCTCAAGGCGATTTCGAAGATCGGCAAGATAGGTGTAAGTTGTGCGAGTTTCGCCGTCGATATCTTCATTGATCCACAGCTCCTTGAGCACTGTCAGTGGTCCCCGTACGTGTCGGCCATAAATCAATTGAAAAGGCGAGAAGCCCAGGCTTGCTTGCGGCACCTCTCTGTAGGCGAATAGCACTGGAGCAAGGTACCTGTCCCAGGATCGAGGTTTGTCCTGGCACATCTTCTTCAGCATGGACTTCAGGGTCCCGTTGAACTTCTCAACGAGCCCATTCGCCATGGCATGATAGGGAGTCGTTCGGAGAAACCTGATGGCAAGTAGACGGCCCACCTCTTCCATGAGTTCCGCTGTGAAGCTTGTTCCTTGGTCGCTTACGATCTCTTTGGGTAGACCAATGCGAGAGAAAATATCAATCATTCCCTCTGCCACGTGCACAGCATCAATGGCAGGGAGAGCAATGGCATCCGCATATCGTGTGGCAAAATCTATGAGGGTTAGAATATAGCGGTTGCCACGGTCTGATTTTGGTGAGAAAGGACCGATTAAATCGACCGCAACGCGCTCAAAAGGTGTACGTATGATAGGCATATTGCCCAGAGGCGCAACACCTATTTTGCCTTTTGGTGTTGTTCGCTGGCATTTATCGCAGGACTTGACGAAACGTTTCACGTCGCCATGCAGATCTGGCCAGTAAAAATCCGCCAAGACTCGATCTGTCGTGCGCCGAATGCCTTGATGTCCGGCCATAAGACCTTCGTGTGCGACTTCAAGGATAGGTCTTCTAAACATCTTCGGCACGACGAGCTGGTTAAATGTTCTGCCGGTAGCAAGACAGTACTGTCGGTAGAGAAGCCCACCTTTTTCAAGGAACGAGTAGCAGTGGCCTTTTGTTGACTTGAACTTTCTGTTGACTTTAGTAAACAGAGATTTCAGCGTTTTGTCTTTCTGCTGTTCCTCTGCAAACTGGTCTTTGTTAACGTCACACCACTTTATCTTTGGTGCGCACAATGGAGTCGTCTTATCCTCTTGTGGCTTGACCATGGCGGAAACATAGTGAGGGTGCTCCACAGGTACCAATTGCACACTCGAGTTCAGCGACGCAGTGTCTCTTTGGTCGGCTGTAGCATGCTTCCAGTTAATATCTGGCTCCTGAGGTCCTCTGATACCCGGTAGGTTTCCGAGCACAAGATCGTAAAGTGGCTTGTCCATACATAAAGCTGTGATTTCTCCAGTAAAGTACGGTGTATTTACGTGGAGTTTGGCCTCAAGTACATCAATTACAGAGCCATCAATAAGCAGGACTCTGCTACTCTTTCCAGTCAAACTCTGATCAGGAACTAAGTCTCTTCGGATAATTGCAGTATTGCTGCCCGTATCACGAAGAACCCTAACTGTTCGACCGAGCACTTGCCCTTCCACTACTGGCATTCCTTCCACCAGAAAAACGGGTTTTCTTTCATCCGGTTTTTTATCAAACGTGTCACGACTTTTCCCTTTCTTGTGTTTTCCAGTTGGGTGACACAAAGAAAGATCATCGCGGTTCTCGTTGACCACGCAGGCTGAACTTTTCTCCTTATGCGCCTTCGTGCTCCAGCAGTCGTCGCTCTTGTGACCAACCTTCCCACAGAACTTGCACTTTGTCACTTCTTTAGCTGGGTGGCGACATTCATGAGCTTGATGCCCCAGGCGCTTGCAAAGCATACACCTTAGTGGTGGTTTCCTCGGAGCGTCGGTGGGATTCCTAGTGACGTATTTTGCGTCCTCCGGAACCTTCCCGAGATTCAATAGGTTCTGAGCTTCAATGAACCGATCAGCCGCATCAGCTAGCTCTTGGAGTGACTTGCATTCTCGTTCTTTCAGGAATATAGTAAGCTTTGGATGGCAACACCGGATAAACTGTTCCGCGACCATGTGGTCCCGAAGGCTGTCGAACGTTCTGGACACGTTAGCCATGTCAATCCAGTGGTAGAAGTATCCTGAGAGCCTAGCAGCTAACTGTCTCCCGGTTTCTCCATCCTCTGCCCTTGCCTTGCGAAATTTCTCCTGGTAACCTTGCGCAGTGAAGCGAAACCTCTGCAGCAAAGCTTTCTTTACTTTCTCGTAGTTTAATGAATCAGCGGCAGTCATTCGGCCAATTACTGTTAGCGCTTCACCACTCAAACACATGCTCACAGCTAATGCCCACTTCTCTTGTGGCCAATCCTGTCCTGTTGCCACGCGCTCGAACCTTTGCAAGTACGCATGCAAATCATCGCGTCGCTCATCGAACAACGGAAGCAACTTTTGCGGGTTGAGAACTGAAGAGGCGGCACTCGGAAGAGACATCGAATCAGTGTTGATTCGTGCGGATTCACTCTGAGCTCCTTCTTGGAGCTTCAATTTGAGCTCAAGAATTTGTCGAGTTCTTTCGTCGGCTTCCTTACTTGCTTCTCTCTCCGCAGCTCGTTCCGCTCTTTGTTTTGCCTGTTCATTCTCAATCCACGTACGCAATTCCACACCGGACAGTCCTAGCTGTGATCCAATAGTGGCTAATCTTTCTGTATCCATCGTTTCGTTTCTGTGAGCGTGCACTCGAGGGAGGATAATTTCCTTCGATTATTTTACGAGCGGTATCCTGGCAGGCTTGCCAGATTGTGATGAAAATAATGTAGTGACGTTAGATTGTGATGAAAATGTAATGAGGCTTGGGCCCAGGACCACTCACCAAGGAACGCAATCGACCGCTCGAGTGCACACACACACAGAATATATATTAACAGCACAAAGACGTACAGACATCACGATGGACACGTACTTAAGTTTGTTAATGCATGCAGTCCCGAAGCTGCTACTAGAGTGTCCTGTTATATATTATAAGGTCTCTCGCCGTGCGTTCCTTTTGCGTGGAGCCCGTTGACGCGTAGAGGCCGATGTCGGTCCCGAAGAGTCGGCTGACGGCTGGACGACGTCACCATGGGCCTACCCACGGCATCATGGAATCTGCAGTGGCAGCAGCGACGGTAGCAGACACAGCCGTGGTAGCCGTGCAACAGCTCTCGCTACTGCACTCGCCTCCGCACGGCAGGCTGGTCGTGACAGTGGCCCGGGAAAGCGACCACCTCGCCTGGCTCCCTGGACCGGTTGTCTAGCAGGAACACAGGCCCTTGAGGCTCCCTGGACCGGTTGCCTCGCTCGCCTGGCTCTCTCGAACGGTTGCCCCGCTCACCTGGCTCTCTGGACTGCGGTTGCCCCGCTCACCTGGCTCCCTGGACCGGTTGCCCAGCAGGAACGCAGGTCACCGGTATCCGAGAACGAGTTACCTCGTTCGCCTGGCTCCCTGGACCGGTTGCCCAGCAGGAACGCAGGTCCTTTGCGTCCAAGGACGGCGTAGTGGGCGATCTGGGTTCTCTGGACCGGGCGTCCAGCGAGAACCGGCTGGCCTTCAACGCCGAGCAGCTCCGAACACTTGCACGCACCACGCGCCACGCGCCACACCATCACACCACTTCGTCATCGCCCCCGCACGGCGAACACGGCAATGTCTTTTTGTTTTTCGCGCGCTTCCGTTCATATCATGACAGACACAAATGGATTTCTTAATTTTCTAATGAACCAAACTGTCACTGACTTAGCCAAAACAGTTCATTGCTGGTCTATGTACTCCTGAAAATGCCTAAATTGACAGTTAGTGCATCTTTGAGAACACAAACGCTTGGTCACCCAGTCACTGTATGACCCCACTTTTTAAATTCGCTCAATCTTTTGGTTTATATCAAATCAATATTTATATAATCTCCAAGGGCGAAGGTGTCAAACCGAGTGGATCTCTCTGCGGAGCTGCTGGCCTGGCTAAATCGCACTGTACAGGAGTTTCGTATGCAATAGTTGTGATTATTGAGGTTGACTACTATTATACAGGACCATGGTTTACAAGTGCGTAAAAATGCATAGGTATGACAACGAAACTGCCAGCAAGCTTTTATGGCTGGAGCTTTTATGTTGCATGACCTCGGTTCGTGTGTCACAGCACCTGTAATGCGGCGAGTGCATCTGTATGACCATGTTCATAAAGTCTGGTGTCGTATTGAAACCCTGCCGAGGAGTGAGAACAATGGCAGCCATTGTATGACTGGTGTCCATGCTATTCACACATGAATAACAAGTTCAGGGACATACTTCATTGCAGTTATGGTGTTGCCAGTGAGAAAGTCCTGAGTGTAAGCACCAGCTGCCGTATCTCGCTTTACGAGCATCCCTGCCCAAGAAAAACAATGGGACATACTGTAAATAAATCTCACTAAGTGATGTGCACCGGATGTTCAATGCGCAGTTTCGTTTTTATCGCGTATTTGCGTCTAAAATTCCTTTAACATTATTCTCTACCCCAGAGATTTATTTAAGAGCATAACTGCTGGCTGTGAGGCCGAAGATTGGCTTTGTGTATCAATACTATTGCTCCTGCCGAGATGCAGGACCTGGACGCTGAGAAAGCATTGTGGTTGGTAAAATTAATCACTCTGCGCTTTGCGTGTTACTACGGGCTAGGCTCACATGTACTCAGTACTTCCAATATTGTGACTACTCCATGAGTAGTTTATTTTGCGATAATGCAGGCACATTTATATCATTCTTCCCGACTTTAATTTGCGCACGAACTTTTTCCCGCAAATTCCGGCACTCTGGGAATTCATTCCAGTTTATATAAAATGGCATGTTAGTTTTATTTAAAAAATACAGCGATAACTTCGTCTGTTTCTATAAAAAATTTGTAGTTGTGTGTGGATTGACGCCTTACGTTACTTTCACAGATGCAGATTTGGCATGCATTAGCCGTATTTCTGAAAGCAGCGCAGTTGCTGGGTCAATTCGAGGCACACAGAATCTTGGCTATATAAAGTGATACAGTCACTCCTTGTTCTGTGTTGGTTGTTGGATGCCTGTCAATGTTCTGCATTTGATGTTTGTCAAGTGATTATATACAGGGTTGTTCATCTCCTCTCACTGACATGTTTCTCACTGTTTGAGCCAGTCATTCTTTCTGGTCTGTACAATTCAAACTTTGACAAAAAGCAGTCAGTAACGTAAAAATGTTCACAATAATAATATCATCTCACCTCCTTTTTTTGCAAGGAAGGTGAACATTTTGCTTTATTATTCCCTGTTTTGCAGAAAACGATCATGCCATATTCCTGTCTAAAAACTAGGTTATCAAGGTTCGCCTATAGCTGGCAGTCGCACGGAGGCACAAAAATACAATAATGAAAAAAAATGAACAAGGTCATGCATCACTACAACACACAACTGATAAAAACTTATCGATCCACACACAAAAAAAATCGCGTTGCGGCGAGTTCAAAGTTATTGTTTTTTGTACTCTGGCGTGTAGGGGATTTATTTTTTTACTCCTATAAAAGCAATAGGGTGCGCAATGTTGGGATTTTTCCAAAAGAGAAGCAATTTACTTCTATTGGAACTGACTTGTTTAAAGTTGAGTATCCATTGCATTTCGCTGTCCATTGTGGGCGAGGGATACGTATGGTCCCTGAAGTGTCAATATTTACTTTTTTAAGTTTTCCTTATATTTTCGTGACAGCTTACCCTGTTTTACCATTCTGTACTTTGTGAAGAATGTACATTAGCATACTAGCGTTTTGTGAACGCCATCATCAAAGCGTTTCAGGAAATGTCGCTCTTTGACATCCGCAAAATATAAGAAAATAAGTTTGCGTGCACATATAGCTACCGCAACGCAATCACGCGACTAATTTCACAACGCGGACTGACAAAGCTGCACACGTGTTTGCCGGCACCAAGCGCAAACGTACTTGTAGTAATCATATCCGGCGATGAGGCTGCAATACTGCATGCCAATATTATCAAGAAAAGTGTCGCAAAAGCTCTCCTGCAGCGTTCAGCAGAGTCGTTTTTCTAAAAGCGTTGCATTTTAGATATTCTCAATGGTCACCTAGATCAAGTAAGAAAGAAAATACTTCAAATAGGCAGTTATTCAATACGCGCTGTACCTAGAGTCACTGCAGCCAAAAGAACAAGCAGGTGTTGTAACATGAATGCACTGTCCATGTTCTCCATGAATACTCGGCAGGGCAACTATTTTTATAGAACGGCACTTGTTGTAGTACCAGCTTCTTATTGCGTTGTGCGCATGAAGTACGTTGTGCGCATGAAGTGAACCTTATTCTATGTAAATTAGATGGCCATATTGTGTTGTTCGAGTCCTGCTTGACGTATTTTTTTCCTGTAACAAAGCACAATTCAGCTAAAAAAGCTATCCTCAGACATTAAAATTCACATCATGAAAGCATGTGCACTACCCGGACAAACGCAAAACCACAAACAGAAATGTTGTCCTGCACACAATTTTGACAGGAGACTTTCAAAACGTAGTTCTGGGATCGTAATAAAATTTAATGCACACACGCGTTTCCTTGAGCCCCTTTACCACAGAACATTTAGTTGAAGAATGTCCAATATTAAGCAGTACAAACCCACGCTGATAGGTTTTTATCTTCCCAATGCCCGCGTGAAATCAGAATACCTGCACGCAAACTTAAGACGTACACTTGAATTACAAGCGCTCTCCTGGTAGCATGCTTCGGCACGCCGCCAGGCAGGCCTCTCCAGGATCAACAAATCTCACTCGCTCTCTAATTCACCAGTGATCTCTGGTTTCTACTTGCCTTGCTGATTTTACTGTTATCCGCACAACAAGCATTTTCTGTACAGCCCAACCTTATGTCTATCTTCTTTCTGAAAGCACAGTCGTTGTATAGTCGCTACACTGCACGCAATGAAGGGCTAGTTGCATATCACTCGGACATCTGCAATTAGCACTTCAGTTTTCTCGGACGCAGGGATCTACTGGAATAGCCTTCCTGAATACAGTTTCATGCATTGACAGTAAATCATTTAGGGAAACCTTAACTAACAATTTGGCTACATTAACTTATGCTTTAACCATAACTACATCTGTGTATTGACGTCTTTGTAATACTTAGCAATATGTAGATGTTAACTGCAGTTTTAACTGCCTTAGTTAAGTTGTTGTTGTTTACCCTACTGACACCATCCTGCACATTTTGTAACTGTCCCGTTGTTCGCTGGTTTTCTTTCTATTTTTGTTGTTCTATTCTTTATGCCGTAGTAATATCATGTAGAATCTCGCCCATCTCTCCGACTTATTGTAATGACTCCAGGCCTTTAATGAGAAAGTGAAATTAAATTAGGACGCATTTATTGTTTTAATTGTTGTCAGCGACCGTCGTCCACCGCAGGTTTCTCATTCTTTCTGTTTTTTGTCGTTCTGTAAATGATACGTAAAAAACAATAGTTCGTCGAAGTAGTGCGAAAAATTTACAACCTACACGCACTAAATGATAAACGTGGGATGAAGCATTCTGTTTAATAGACAGTATCATGCAAGCGCCAAGAGTCATCATGCAGTTGCTTGAAATATATTTATTTGCTTTCGCGTGATTACAGGAACATTATCGAGCATGCTGCCATTTCACATCAGTACGTACAGATTTTTTTTCAGAAAACGTCGAATATGCAAAACACAGAAATACCTGCGCCGTTTCACGGAACACTAGTAGCACATATTCCTCCACGAATGGCGGACGAAATCTCGCGTTAATAATGACAGATAACCCCAAGCCCGAAATATCACCAGCATGCATAACAAGAAACACATTATTTGTTGCTACTGAAACGCAAAATTTAATTAAGCGGCTTCTACGTGTGTTATGACAATGGTGGTTTTTGCACGTCCATTGCTGTGTTAGTGTGTTATTGCTTGCTATTTTTGCGTTGCAATCACCGTGTTGCCGAGGCATTTTACCTTTCCGTACACAGTGAAAACAGAAATGATTATTTCAATCAATGAATGCCGTCCGAGCAATTACTTTCCCGTAATTGCTTTCGGATGCTCAGTTTCCCTTCCTTGCGAAGGAAAAACAGCTATGAGATCTTTTACTAAATAAACAGTGTCGACACCATTAGTTTGTCAAAATGTCAACGTGTATACATAATAAATTCAGAAGCGGCGTACCCTATAAAAAAAGTAGCAGTTTCATACGAAAGGCGAAGCATTGATGGCAACAGCAAAGTATTAGCCAACTCCACGAGGTTAGGTTGGTAGTTTTATCGGCACGATAAATGCGATCAACCCATCACTAAGTAAATAAATTACCAAGCATGAATCCACGCGCAAAGACGCAAGGCTGGACCGATCTCACTCGATGAGCGCCAACACTCATAGTCACAACGCTGGCGTGATGAACAGCGCGAACCCTGAGACGCACACTATTGTGTTGCTTCTCTCTTCAAGAAGCTTCAAAGCGTGCGGTTACGAGAACTAGAGCACTAGGAGCACGGGAAGAAGGCGCACATGCAGCCACCAGCGATCTCGATTTGCTCAGGCTTCGCACTCGCCGGAGATTACCTTCAAGATAGGGCAGTGGTGTTGTATCCGCTCAGCCACGCGGACAGCCGTACGCAGCCACGGCCGGCATAATGGGAAAAGACGCGCGTTCACCCACTTCCCCTAAAACGTGCGCATCAAGATACGCTGCGCGCTCACCACGGCTTTACTCCGCTAGAAACTGGTTCGCTTGAAAGCATGTCGGTGTCAATAATCATAATTACACTGTTCGAAGAATGCAACGTTCTCTGCTCGCAACATTAAGAGGAAGATTTAGCTCAAGTACAACTCGGATTCTACCTTTCAAATGCTTGTGAAACGTAGAAGTGCATTTATGAAATTACCTTGGAATGATTTAAGTAAACTACGGTAAATTCCAGTGAGTGCAGAACGCTGAATTTCAATTTAGGTCCCGAATGTCTTTAGAAAAATAGCCAAGAATTGCCCAAGCTGGGAAATATATAAACACGCAGTTTACGAATTGGTAACTTTGTAGATACCACTGTTTCTGTTAATTGCATCCGTCTGAACGTTCAAAGCGGACAAGTCTGATTTAATATTTTTACCTTACGCGAATTTGTTACAACGTGTACGAGGGTGTTGCACAAGTCTTACTCACAGATTAGTGGTATATTTGATAGCCATGTATAATAGATAAGTTCTGCTCGCTTCAGATGTGCTAGATGTTCACTACAGAATGGTGAAAACATTTTTCCTTGCTGACTTGCGTGGTTGTATACTAGATAGTTCTTTTAGAATAGCAGTTTCCCACAAGCTTTATTATAACATGATAGTCCAAATTCCGCTTCCTACATCAACTATGCGGGAAACGGAGTGTTTAATAGGAGTGTGTGTATTTCAGCTTTCTCTTTTCATTGCAAAATAGCTGATCAAATTTGGTGCACTGTTTTCCTGAGTAAAGCCATTTCTTCTTTGCAGTTTAGTTAGGTAGGAACCCCCGAGCTAAACCTCTCTCTGAAAGAAGAATGTGGGCAAAAATAATGCAGACCAGCTACTGAGAGCAACATCTGTGGGGCATACTAACACAATGGGGCGTACAGCTGTTCAGAATTCTTCGTGGTGACACACTTTTCTTTTTTTTTGGCAATGGTGTTATAAGCAACGTGCTTTTAGCATAGGAGAGATTTCTAGTGTAAGTCGGGAATGTATCTAATGTAGCAGACAGTGCATATGAAAACATGAAACCGACAGTACAACGACTTGCGGCCTTCCTGTGTCTTCTCTGTGACCTCTATTGCACACATGGTAAGCTTTGCTACTTGGTACATTTCGTTTTACTTGTGCCTAACCACTCCTTAACGCTTTAAAAAGAGAATTTAATCAACAGCTGACTAATCTGCGAACTGTGAAAAAAAGGTTCCCCAATGTAAGTAGGCATCCGGCTTTTTACTCGCAATGATGTGATCTTTCGTTTTCGGGAAATATTTCACTACTTGTTATTGATTAAAGTTCATTTTGAGTATCGCATTTAATTTTCTGATTATATTCATTAGGTAATTATAAAATGGTCCTTTTAGGGGGACTTGCAATGTCGTATGACTTTCTTGGTCTGGTATGCCATAAAATATTGGTTTGACCATATCTTCTTGACTGATCTACTTCCACATGCTTTCATAGTTAAGTAACTCAGGTGGGAATCTTTGGTTTCAACTGTATAAGGAGGCTTGGAAGCTATTTTCAACAACTAAACACATAATCACTGCGGCTACTATGGAATCCTAATTGCTGAAGATAGGATGAACTACCTGTATTTTTATAGAATTTGGGGGTGTCTTAATTGATAATTGGAATAAGTGGCACGAGCTACCAGAATTCGAGCCTGGAAAGAAGTACTTTATATATCAGTAGTACAGTTGAAATAGCGATATTATTACGTTTCAAAAAACTGCGATAGCTTTTGAAATATTCGGACTTCGTAGCCGCATGCTGACTCTCTACAGCCTAGCGAAACTAGACTGAAAGTCACTGTTAGGAGCAATTCCAAGCTGCAATGCATTTGACCTTCCAATCCCCTACTTCCGTCTAGCAAGAATTAACTTTTCTGATGCCCTGTAGATTAGGTTTATCTCATTTTTAAAAATTATGTTGACCATTACAGCTCCTTCAAAAATACCAGAAAATACCCAAATATCACACAAAGCACTGCAACAGCGGCGAGCAGAGTTGGCTATCGTCGAAAATGTACACTACGGATCGAGCGCGTCGACTTTTACACTGGAGTCGTCGTCTGGTGCTCGCATAAATGCCATAAATTACAACGTTAATGGCGTCGCCAATATAATCAGGTTACACAAGGTTGGGCGAGAACGTACACAACAGATACAATCAACGGTAACACTCGAGTAGGTTTCTAATAAGGCTCGCGCGTCTTGTGCTCAGCGGCAACTATACGTAATTAGCAGGTGAAATTGGCTCCCCGGAAAAAGGACAAATAAGTACAAGTGCCAGTATAAACTATATTTTAGGGTACACGCTTCTATATAACGTCAATTCAGGCCTCTTCTGTGCAAACGAATATATCTCTTTCATTGAATATCTTGTAATTCATGTGGAACCAAACTTTTATTACGCTTGGTTAGCAAAATTCGGTAATACTGTTTATTATTTGCAGCACAGTTTTGCACCTTACGGATCTGGTGCGGGAAGAAAGAAAGACGTGGAGATGGCCAACACGAGACCCATGTCACTACCACCGATTACGTTCGCTCTCGAATTGGCCCATTATTCGTTACACAATCTCCGGAATCAGCTCCGTTACATATACACGTACTATATAGCGGTATCTACACTACGCAGCCGACGCACCTACATACAACTGTAGTGACCAACTGACGTGCGTTGGTGCGGGCTCCAGTGCGCGCTCGCGCTCATGTGCTCTGGCCGTGCTACGTGGTGGGGACCTGTTTTGTCCTGCACTCGCTTGACCCACCGATAGCAGCCGCATCGCAATTGCGCATTCTGACGGGTTATCAATCGCCCATTACGGGGCGATGTATGCCAAGGCAAACATAGTACCCAGGAGTGGTCAGGATCCTTAAGGTACCCAGGAGTGGTCAGAAGTGAGCGCATGGCGGTAAGCATACGTGCGATCTGACCCTAGCTTTCGCGTGATTAGAGGCTAATGAACTGTTCCAAGCTAATAGAAATTTGTGAGACACGACGGCTACTGCACCGATAAGCATCGTGGGTAAACATTCATTCTGACGTGATGGGCGCTGTCGATCAGACGATAGTCAGCTTTCTACTGTAGTAATTCCTGTCCAAATGTCAGCCTGGACACTGTTTAGTAAACTGCGTCAACAAATACACACAATAGCAGCACGAGGAAGCACACTGACACAAACAAGCTTGTTGATTGATGTCAACTATCGGCCAATGGCAGTGCTCTGTGGGAATCTGCCCGTTCACCTGGAGGTGCAGGCACTTGCAGCCCCTACACAGGTGAGGAGAAGGCCTGTGTTGGAAAAGGAGTGTCTCAGAAAAAAGGTGGCTTTGGGCTCTGTTTATGAGCCCCTCGCACCAGCACAAGTGCAAAACTGCAGAGTGTGCTGTCCGCAAAATGTCTTTTTTCACCTAGCCCGAAGGATGGTTCAGGGCCCTTTTGAAGAATAATGAGTTTGCTGCTGCTACCAAGTGAATTTTTGTTACCATGCTTTAGCACATTTAGGCCTGGGCCTTATGGTATACAGCGCGGTACAGTGGTACGGGCAGTGCAATGTCATACACATCATTATACAGTTTCTTCTTTTTAACGCAAAAGAGTTACTCATAAGAAAGCACGCTTAAAAAACCATTTACTCTCTATGACATCCCCAAAGTAGCCATAAACGTTTCCCGGCTTGCTCTCCATGCTTACATGATTGTTAACTTATCGCTCATCTGAGCCTCAATTGGCAAAACTGCGCGAAAAACAGGGTCATTTGAGTCAGAAAAAACAGAAACATATTGACTAGCTGAAGTAAGAATGATGCAGTAGGCCCACGCCTCCATGTTTTAGTTTGCTGAACAAGTTTGTCCGGCTGCACCTTTCCCCTTGGTACGGCCACAGAAAAACAGCAAAGACTGTGCGCATCCTTTGTACACTCATCCGCGAACAGTGTAACGCTTGCACAATGGACGACAGCATACTAATAAAAAAATATTACTAATTGTCACCCTGCTCGAAACAAAAATATTGGCTTCCTTACACCTATCTGCCTTGTCATGTGTTTCTCGCGTTTTCAGTTTCCAAATCTTATTATTTTTATAGCAATCTAACCATACACCAAGTATTTCCCGGGGGTTGTCCGGCACCTAACGTAGGTAGAAGTGTCTGGGGCTGTTCACCATACTCCCGTGTCATAACCACAGGCACTTTCCCAACTTTACAAGACTGCCTGTTCGACCAAAGCAAAATGTTCGACCATACCAACCACTTCATTTATAGATTGCTTTTTGTAGAACACAACGCCGCATCATCCGCATATGTCAAGAGCTATACCTCTGACGCGTTTATGGTAAATCTACGACCAGATTAATTTTCGATAATGGACAAGCAAATGCGCAAGCCATGGACGCATGCATTGGCAAGCAGCATAAAACACTCTTAAGAGTTAGCGGCCAAGCCATCGCGCTGAGACGGTTCCTGCGTTTCCATTTGGCACCTCCAAAGGCGGAACCTGTGCCAGCGGCTGTGTCTGTGCCAATGAGTAGCGATTATGCGTGTTCACAGAATCTTATTGTATTGTGCGTCTAGAAACGTATAGATTGATTTGAAATTTAAGCTAATGAATGAAGATGACGCATAATAAAGAAAGGCACAAGGACGTCTGAAGCTACAGCCACGAAAGTCATACAAGTCCATGTACCAACCATCATTCCCCTGGTGGCTGAACAAGCACAACACCAGAGTTCCCTCTAGTTATTGTTGTAGGAAACACCATGACTAAATGACGCAGCACATAATTATGCCTTTATAGCGTTCCAAATCATCAACGCATCCCCAGTGCTAATGTCGTGCCGCCAATTGTTCAACGGAAATCACGCCACTTTTGCTACTCGGCGACGCCTCTATATTTCTAGTAGCGTCAAAACAAACACCTGATCTCAGTATTACCGACAAAACAGGCCTAGTGCTTTGCCCACAGCGTGATGCGAAGCGATGGCTCATTTCAAGATTTCTCACTCGGCGTCTAGGCGAAGAGCAAGCAACAATGGCGAATTCACATCGAAGCGAGTGGTCTGCGCTCTATGGGCGCTGCTGTGCTGCTACGTACTCATGGGTACCGTTGTGACCACTGCACTCTTTCGCAGTTTACAACGTATGTACATGTGTTGAGAACCTGATGCATCACGTATCAGTGTGACGCATCATGCGCCGAGCAAAGCAAAAGCTACTTAATCCCGCTAATAAGCAAGGAGTTGGGTCCTGAACTATATCACGCTGCGCAAGGACATTACCTGTGTGCGCCTCGGGCCTTCGGCAGTGCTTCAAACAATTTGTGAGATGAATTGTAATGCATTGTCTCGAGAATTGGCCCAATTTGCACGCCTGCCGGCGCGCCAAACCACGGGATGAAGGGCCTAGACATGACTTTCTTTAATAAAATAATTAAACAGTTCAAAGTCCGCATTTGTTATCCCCAGAATAACTAAGTATGGTTTGCTGTTTTTGTAGAGAACAGAATCAGTCACCGGCATATCTGTAGAGGATGTGCACCTGGCTCTAGAAAAGCCATTTCGTTATAGGATTTCTATTTTGTATGTGCGATACTCGCCAAGAAAGTCGCAATAGCTGGAGAGAACGAAGTCTGGGGGGACTCGAAAATACATCTTTGCTTTAAGAAATGCATCCCCAATTGTGTATTGTGAGCGCAATAGCACGATAATCTATTAGGCCAGATGCCAGAAACTCATGCACACATCTGGGGCCGTATTCTGAAACGTTCGCCCTGAGCGAAATTTCTTTTTTCGCTTTCAGGCGTGCGCCGACTGGGTGTTTTAGCAAAATTAGATGAGCTGATTGGGTGGTTGAGCCCCACGTCATTCAATTTTGCTCAACCAGCCAATCAGCGCGCACGCTGATTTCGCCTAGGCGAACGTTTCAGAATACGGCCCCTGTTGTACTAGCTGGAGCTTTGGAACATATGCCCCGTGTCTATTTCGCAAAGCAACTATTCGCTTTAGAAAGCGACAGCACGTGCGTGCGGTCCAGTTTCCATTAGAAGACAGCGACAGGAATGGAAGCTGCATATACCGTGCATTTGTGGGCAGGTGCAGCAATCGAGAAATAAATGCAATTTGAAGGTTTCACAAAAAATTGTTTGCAAGTTTATTTCATTTCGAGTAAACGATACATCAAAGACAGCCAAGCAGCATAATTGACTTCTTGCACAGTTCGGAAGTAGTACGCATCTGTTTCTTGGTGGCTCTTATGATCATTTATCACCGACTATGTGGTCGTGCGACCGCTTCAGGGCTTCGCGCTGGCAGCTTTGATGGTCAACGACATCACCTTTAACCGCCGCAGCCGTGCAGAGTCCTATTTGGCCTCCGATATGGAGACAGTAAGATGCGACGTGAGAAACATGAAGTTATACATTTCGCTGAGGCGTACGCAAGGTAACTTTTAGAATATTTACATTTATTATTACGTATAAAAGCACATTATGAGCTGCGACACGCACTGCGTTGCATTTAACTTGATATCGACAGTGACATCGCACGCCAGCCTTCATCACCACATGAAAACTGCGGCGGAACTCCTCTTAAAAGATACCCTGCAAAATTACAAAGCATGGAACATTCGCCCAAAGGATGATGCAATAAAATGAATAGCAAGGTTTACCGTTGTGCTGAAGGCGGCCGCTAGAAGATTCTCAACAATACGCGGGCCGACAGGTTAGAGAGAAGCTGCACGCAATGCAATCGGTGCTACCAGGCGTGTCGCAACGCTAACGTGGTGACAAGCGTCGCCAGTGGAGTTCCAGGCGTCAGACTTCGATACTGCACATGATGATATCGAAAAAATATCATCGGCGCCCGCAACTTGAAGTGTACGGTCCATTCAGTAATGTTGTTTCAGTGCGCAGCGCTCAGGCCAGCAACACAAGGTAGAACGCTACGCTGGCTTTACAGCAGTGCTGACTAAGTGCAGTGTGACCTGAAACATTTGACAGCTATAATTGACACCGGGTATTACTGGCCAATACATGTCCCCATATTGTCATGTTGTAGTGACGGTAACGAACACAGTAGCAAAACTGTGAATGACGGAACTAACTTTTTATTGGGTGAACCAGTATCCACAAAAGCAAGTGACACTCGAATTATAACGATAGCGACAAAGTCGCGATTGTAAAAAAAAAAGAACCAATTGGGATTTTACGTGCCAAAACCACGATCTGCTTATGAGACACGCTGTGGTGGTGGACTCCGGAATAATTTCGAATACCTACGGTTCTTTACCATGCACCAAAATTACGTACGCGGGTATTTATGCATTTCGCCCCCTCGAAATGCGGCCGCCCGGGCCGGGATTCGATCCCGCGACCTCGTGCTTAGCAGCCCAACACCATAGCCACATAGCAACCACGGCAGGGATGGAGACCGTCGAAAATTTGATCAGCGGGTCAAACGCGTCGACTTTTATACATGAATCGTCGAAGGTTCCAGTGTGACCACTGGTGCCCGTGTGTCTTCCAGATAGTGGTACACAATTCGTGTCACGCGTAAAGTCAAGTTACACAATGGTCCGGTGACAACAGACAACGGATAGAACGATCGATAACATGCGACAAACTTCCGATAGATGCAGGCGCATCGCGCACTGAGTGACAACGTTTAACATTAGTTAGCCGGTGAAAAGCAGCCACCTGACAAAAAAAAACAAGGACACGTGTCAATATGCTAGTGCCACGGACGCTTGATCACAGCACACACGTGCGGTCTGTTGCGTCGTGCTGAAATGCACAGGCAAGGGCTCCCGCGATGTTTTGCAGTTCTGCCCGCGTTGGCGCTGGTAGCTGTGACACCATAAGCGACGTCATGGCACGCTACAAATGTCGTGCGCGTTTTCAAAACAAAAAAAAGTTAATTTCTAAAGTGCGCCAGCTGTTTAAAAAAACATTCACCGACGATTACGATACTCCCTAAAGAGAAATTTGAGCGCAGCTCCATACGTATTTTAAATGCCAAGCATTTCTTGGCGAACATTTGCTACTTTGACAATATCTATCTATCTATCTATCTATCTATCTATCTATCTATCTATCTATCTAGCCACCTACGACTTTGTGCTCTCATGGTCGTTTCGTAAACTTGGTATGTACCAGAAATTGGCATATTATGACAAGAGTATATGACGAACTTAATGATAGGTCATGACATAAATGTCATGACTTGCGTGTCATGTAGGTCATGACAATGACCCAGTGAAAAAGATTAACGCTCAGAAACCACTGAAACGGATTCGGACGTGGGTACTAAGTGAAGTAAACTCTACAGCATGCTGGTAAAAGTCATAGTCATGAGCATGACTCAGCAGAACCGCCAATGACTCAGCGACAAAAGATTAACACTCACAAGCCACTGAAATGGCTTGGGACGTGGGTATTAAGCAAAGGAAACACTAAAGGGTGATGGTTGAAGTCATAGTCACGAGTATGACTAAGGCTTTCGCCCAAAGGTCTCGTAGATCTAGCTAAAGGGACTCCTGAGGACTCATGACATGAATGTCATGACATGCGTGTCATGTAGGTCATGAAAGAGCCGCCTCCGTCTTAGTGCTCTCATGGTCGTTTCGTTAACTTGGTAGGCTCCCCGCACACTGCTTCGCATAACATCGATTCCCACAGGGCGTGGGATATGCCGTTTTTTTTTATTACGCGATATACAGAGTGTTTCAGCAATACTTTGAAAATTTTTAAAGGCTGCCTGTGGCTGATAGCACAATTCTAGTTCATGAGCTGGTCGACTCGGAGATGCGTACATTAATTGCACAAAAAATTGAAATGCATGATCAACTGTTTATCAAAAAATTACTAATTAATTTTTGAAATATTTACCTTATTGCGCATATTGCAATTTGCAAATTCTAGCCGTGGAGTTCACTAGGCGGATCCACCTGGACCAAATTCTCAGGATGACAGATGTTTAGAAATAAGAATTCCCTAACTTTGCAGAAACGCCAGTTGGAACGTCAATGCATTTCTCCGCAAATTTCGGGAATGAATATCTCCAAACTGGTGTCATCCTGAGATATCGTTTCGAGTGGATCCGGCTTGCGAACTCCATGGCTAGAATTTGTAAATAGCAATATGGGTGATTAGGTAATGATTTAACAACTTAAGCAAGGCAGGGTTAGTCAAGCAGTTCACTCGCTCAAAAAAATGTGAAAATTCGCAACACTTCATAATGCACTTCCGGCAACCCTTTCGGTAAAACGGTCTATTCTACGTGTTCATGAGGAAACCCTCTTCTTATGCATTACGGGAACATCCTCGTTTGATAACAAAAGCGCTTGCAACACCAGATAAAGCTTTATATATAACGCACTTCACTGAACTCAGTGCTAGATACTGAAGCAGCACAGGCAAGTTTAAACGTCCATGCAGGAGCGTAGGCCGGCCTAATTATTACTCATAGTGAATACCAACGATTGCTCCGAGCAATAGCGCATTGCACAAATTACTGAACAAAATACCTAGCATCACCTATTGTGACACTGCCTTCATTACAAAAAAAAAACTAAATTATTGTACGATATGCTGATTCTTACTTTCCGTCTATGGCACCAACCACTTTCTATCCTGACTGGTAACCACCACAGCCCCTGCAGCATGTTACCAGCGGGAGTGAACCGACCACTTGCACCACACTTCGTCTCTCAAAGGCAGCCACCCAAGCTGGAGTGTGAGCATAGAATACAAAGCTATATTTTCTTTTCTTTATAAATAATCATGCGCTCGTTGAAGATTCTGGTCGTGTTATCTCAAATTCAGGCTTGTACAGGTAATATAAGGGTACCTGATTACAATTGCAATTACTTGGTTAAAAACTAAATTATTACACTGATTATTGACTTTCCCGCGAAAGTAATTTGCCAAATATGTAAAGTAAGTAATTATTTACAATATTTCCCTCCTAAATTCAATTAACATTACGCAAGTACAGTAAATACAAAGAAATGGCCTGACTTTGTCAGTGCGTCTCCTGCAGCCTCTCACACGTTTATCTCTACTAGGAATTATCTTGTTCAAAACCCATTGTGGGTCATATTGCATTCTGTTATGAGGAAATGAGCAGTGACCCTGGAAGCTCGCTTGATGTGAGCGCTGGAGAGGAGGGTGCAGTTGTAACCGAGGAGCACCTTACAGAATCAATAAACACCAGACGGGGAAACAGCGAACACAGCTCGGAAACTATCGAAATACAAAAAAAAAATTTGAAGTCGAAGCTCATTGAACGAGAGCGTTCTGACATGGGGGCGCTCGTGCTGCTAGAAAATGCGAGAGAGACTTCACCACCGGCCCTTTAGATGACGCAACGAATACTTAGCTTGGGTTTCGCCTGTCTGAACAAATGCTCCTGTGAGGCTGCTGTGTGGCGTCGCCGCGGGCGTTCTGCTGTAGGTCCTGCCAAATGTACGAGTTCAAAGCTGCTTCGCCTCTTGCAGCTTGCCTGGTCAATAAAGTAGCTGGTTAAATGAAATTGGTTGCTGATCAAAGGTGCTTCAATTTCAGTAAGCGTTCCCACGAAATAAAAGGTATTCATCAATTTCACAAGTACCAAAAATTATATTGATCGGAAGTAATAAATTACAAGTGGTCAATTGTTTTCAACTCTGCACATAATATTTGCTAAGGGTCAACATTGTTCTTAAGTCTGAAAGAAATGCACACGTAAAGCACGATCCATAGGGCTAATTAAGCGTCCTAAATGTCGCAGGATGGGAGGAGAAAGCACTTCTATAGGCTCAGGTTTCTTCGAGACAGTCGTAATATGGCTGCTGCCCTGATTCACTTTCGGCCCATCATCTTCACTCCAGAATTGCTATGCCGCTGCAACTGTATGAGTCACTTTCAATAGAACTACATTCCGACAATCACCACATGCTCACTGTCATTGCACTACCCTGCCATCTCATCTTACATAAAAAGGTATTTTCTGCTAAGTATGCATGCAGCTGCAAGGTAAATAATGGATCCATGCACAGCGCCCCATTTTCCCTTAATTCTCGTGTTTGTGAATAGTTACGTCTCCGAACCTTCTGCGGCGTAAGGCTGCCATAACCAATAGCTTCAATATCGGTGGTATAATACATACAATTGCATTTTTGCTTTAGGTTACAGCTTACCTACGGCCTGTTATTTTAAACCAGACTACGGCACTTGCAATCATACAAACGAAACACGCCTTTACTACGACAGTACACAAAAAACATGTAAATATTTCACCTATGGTGGATGTGGTGGAAATGGCAACAATTTCAGAAGTATTCAGGAATGCACGCTTCGATGCCCATGTAAGTAACAATTAGGAGTATTTCGTTTTTATTGTAAAAAAATACATTGGGAGTACGCGCGACACCTTTTTAAAGATGCGTCAAACGGATCCCTAAAATGTTTTTATGGGTACATCCAACGCATCCAGTTTATCCTAAATATACAGCCGATTTGGCAGTAGCAATACGTTGTGTTGCTATTATTGCGATAGCAATTATATGGACACTCCAAGCGGATTTCTGCCTTCGTCGTCGTCGTTGTCGCCGTCGCCATGAGGCTCCCTATAAAGTCCAACGGCGATGAAATAGTCGCCGCGAGCCGTATGCTGTATGTGCGAGTGAAAGCGCCCGAGGGACGCGCGCTTTCACGGGGAAAGAGCGCACGGCGGAGAGCAAATACAACTTCCATCGCGCGAAAGGCCTTAGGGGGACGGGAAGGAGGGAGGGGAGGCGACGTTTACCTGCTGCACCAAATGCGTATTAATATAAAAACGTTGCGAGCCGAGAAGGTGGTAAAGACTTCCGACGCTGCTCGACGAGTGTCCCGTTGTGATCTCGTCGAAAACCTCCGAGCCGCCCCGAGAGGCCCGGGCAACAGTCAACAACGCCGCGCGCGTTCGGTGCGAACGCGGGCAGAACGCCGACGGCGTCATCAACCGTTCAGCGTGTTGCTGGTGCTGCTACATGTCCAAGTTTATACAGCTGATAAAACTACTATCCTTACTCCGTTAGCTGTCTATTGACTTGCTATCGCTAGTGATGCTTCACCTTTCGGGTTAAACTGCGACACCTTTTTTTGTCACATATTCGAAGACGCTACTATACAGCGATATTGGAAGCATATTTTATAGAAGATTCATGTATTTTCATGCGTGCTTTATTTAGAGTATAACCATCTGCCAAGCGGCAGATTCAACATCAGACCTGAGTCAAACCACCGCGTCAAATATACCTCCCGCCTCCCAAGATGAGTAGTTCTTTCTGTTCTTTTTCTTTTTATTGCGATAGCAATTACATGAACACTCCAAAGCGGATTTCTGCCATCGGCGTCGTCGTCGCCGTGAGGTTCCGTATGATGTCAACGGCGATGAAATCGTCGCCGCGCTCCGGACGCTGTATGTGCGAGTGAAAGGGTGCGAGGGACGCGCGCTTTCACGGGCAGCGAACGCAAGTCGGAGAGCAAACGCGCGTTCGGCGCCGTGCTCCCTGAAGGGCTGCGTCTCTTTCCTTCGTTACAATCACCACATATAGAGAGCAAACGCGACTTCTTCTGTCGCGCGAAAGGCCGTGGGGGGACGGGAGGGAGGGAGAGGAGGCGATGTTTAGTGCTGGTGGTACAAACCTTTATTGCCATTGATGGTGGGGGCGAAGACCCCTACATGGTACTTAGGGTGCTCCCTTACTGTGAGGACGCACCCTTACAAAGCGAAGGAGAGCCCTTGGAGCGCAATCCTTCTCATAGCACTGGAGATGTTCCAGCACTGGACTTGAGGGGAAGTGCATGTCAAAAGAGTCTCCCAGTAAGACTCCGCCACGGTCTGTGATGGGGGATGAGGGAAGGTGGGGCATGTGAGGAGGGTGTGTAGGAAGTCTCCTGGTTTACCGCAAAGTTTGCATGAGGAGGGTAATTGGTCTGGGTATCGTGCATGTAGCAGTAAGGGGTATGGGGCAGTACGAGTTTGTAGTCGTCGCCAGTGGGCGGCCTGCGCTATGGTGAGGGATGGGGCTGGGGGTGTGTACTCCCTTCGTTCCTCCCGGTAGTACGAAAGGATATCACTGAAAGAAAGCAGGCGCTCCCCGGCCCGTAGAGGGGGCTCGACTCCTCCTGCCCGGAATGTGAGACCTCGGGCTAGGGAATGAGCCTCCTCATTGCCAGGGAGGCCGGCATGTGCTGGCGTCGAGATGAGGGTTATGGGGCGCCGGGGCTGCCAGAAACGTAGGAAGCGAGCAGAGGTGTGGGATATGTAGCCGTTGGCATAGTTGACAATGGCAGACTTGGAGTCAGTGAAAATTTTGGTGGCAGATGTAGAGATGAGAGCAAGCGCGATGTCTGCCTCTTGTGCCTCTGTGGTGGAATTGGTGATGAATGAGCTGGAGGTTAGAAGCTTTGACTTATTGTCGGCTACCGCCAGGGCCATACGGGAGCCTGACGTATATTCTGCTGCGTCTACGTAGAATACATCATGGTCATAGCTGTACTGTTTGTGGAGGGCCCGAGCCCTTGCTATTCTGCGGTTCCCATCTCGCTCAGGGTGCATGTTCTTGGGGATCGGAGGTATGTTGAGGTTAGAGCGGAGGATAGACGAAAGGGGGACCCCCTCGGTAGGGTGTGTAATTGCGGTTAGGCCTAATTGGGATAATAGAGCGCGGCCAGCGGCTGTGTTATATAGACGGGATGTTTGTGCCGTAAAGGTGGCTTCTGTGAGTTCCTCAAAGGTGTTGTGGACACCGAGTTTGAGGAGTCGGTCGTTGGATGTGCTGGGGGGAAGGCGTAGAGCCATCTTCGTGCAACTCCGTAGGAGCGCGTTTAGCCGGTCTCTCTCCTTCTGTCGGAGGGGTAGGTATGGAAGGGCATATGTGGTGCGGCTTATGATGTAAGCCTGGGTAAGGCGAAGTGCGTTTCGCTCACGTAGGCCAGCCCGGCGGTTCGCTATGCGGCGAATAAGTCGGGTGGTCTGTTGAGCGTGTGTTTGGAGAGTCTTTATGACTTCTCTGTGCGCGCCGTGGGAGTGTAGAACTCGTCCTAGCACGCGGATTTTGGATACTAGTGGGATAGGATGGGTACCTAGCGTAAGGGATATGGAAGGAATGAGTGAATCGTGTTGCTTGGGGCGGTAGAGAAAGAGCTCCGATTTGGAAGGGGAGCAGGTCAGGCCGCGCTCCTGTACATATGTGTCGATGGTGTTTAGTGCCAATTGTAGATGTTGTTCTATTTCAGCGTCACAGCCGCGGTTTGCCCACACAGTGATGTCGTCGGCGTAAAGGTTGAAATGGATGTCGGTGATTTGAGCTAGTTGTTGTGGTAAGTGAAGAAGTGCTATGTTGAATAGAATAGGGGAGAGGACGGCTCCCTGGGGCGTACCTCGTGCTTCCAGTGTTATGCCTGGGAGGCGGTGGTCGCCGAAGGTAAGTGTAGCTGTGCGGTGGCTCAGGAAGTCTCGGATGTAGTACATCCTGGCGCCTACTGCCAGGGTTGTAAGGTTCTGTAGGATAGCTGAGTGTGTAACGTTGTCGAATGCTTTCGTGAGATCCACACCTAGGGTAGCTTTGGTGTCGTAGGTTTGGGAATCTAGAATGTGTTGTTTTAGCTGTAGGAAGACGTCCTGTGTGGAAAGCCCAGGACGAAATCCAAACATATATGGTGGGCATGAGATTGTTGCCTTCTAGGTACTTGCAGAGCCTGGTCTGGAGTACATGCTCCATGAGTTTGCCGACAGAAGAAGTGAGGGAGATCGGTCTGAGGTTAGAGGTGAGCAGAGGTTTCCCAGGTTTGGGTAAGAACACGACTTTGGCCTCTTTCCATTGCGGTGGGAGGGTGCCCTTTTGCCAGCACCTGTTAAAGTATTCGGTAAGGGCGGCAATGGATTGAGCGTCGAGATTCCGGAGGGCCTTGTTATGTACCCCGTCTGGGCCCGGGGCTGAGGACGCGTTAAGTCTCTGGAGTTCAGCCTGAACTTCTGCTTCTGTAATGGGTTCGTCAAGGAGGTGGTTAGCGGGGCCTGCGTAGTCGGGGTGTGTTACAGGACTGTATGTGGGGAAGCACTCATTTCGAAGTTCTTGGAGGAATTCCAGTGGAGGTGTATCGGAAGTATGTATGAGTTTGGCGAGGTTGTGTCTTTGTGTGATCTTAGATTGAATGGAGTCTATCAAGTGCCTAAAGAGGTTCCAGGTCTGAGGTAGACTCATATTGCCATCTAGCTTGTGGCATAGTGATTCCCAGTTTTGTCGTGAAAGAGTCGCCGCGTGCGTCTCTATCTCTTTGTTGAGACGGGCGAGGCGGCGTCTAAGTGTTCGGTTCCAGCGCTGCCTTTACCAGCGTCGTTCTAGGCCTGCTTTAGCTTCCCATAAATGCAGGAGGCGGGAGTCAACTGTGTCGCTTGGACAGTCCTCTCGTAGGGGACGAGTTACGGATCGGACATCACTTTCTAATTGTTTGGACTAGTCGGTGATGTCCGTGATGGGGACAACGGTGCGGGTTGCTCTACATGATCGGAAAGAGTCCCACTTAGTGAAAGTGGTGCCTCTCGGAGGTCTGTGGGGTAGTTGAGCGTTTAAGAGAATTTCGATGATGCTGTGATCACTACCTAGATTCTCTTGTGTGTTGCACCATGTGGCGTGAGGGAGGCGATGTGCGAATGTAAGGTCTGGTGTAGTGTCATTACAGGCACTGTTTCCCGTGTGTGTAGGAGAGGTAGGGTCGGTAAGAAGGGAGAGACCGGTCTGTTGCGCTGCTAACCACACCCGACGTCCTTTCGGTGTGTCGTGCTGGTAACCCCAGGCCGTATGCGGGGCATAAAAGTCTTCTACGACGAGTAAGGGGCACTTGTTTGCTATGCGTTTCGCAAGAGTAAAAAGGCGTTCGAAGTTGCTTTGTAGGCATTTAGGGTGGCTATATACATTTAGGACGAAGAGGCTATTCGCTCGAGCGTGTTGTGGCACAAGCTCAATTAGAAGGTGATCAATGTCTTGAATCGCTAGGGAATGGGAGATGGTCGTGATTGAGCGGATAACTAGAAATGCTACCCGAGTGGGCGGGGGGGATGTGGGCAGAATAGGAGTATAGCCGGGGAGGGTGAGTGGGTTGGAGGGCTCCTGCAGGGCAAGGATGTCGGGTCCCGTAGCACAGGACAGCAGTTGGTGGACCACATGACGCTTCTGGCCAAAGCCCCGGCAGTTCCACTGCCAGAGTGTAAGATTGCGGTTTGGAGCTGCCATCATGAGAGTCGATTGGGGGGTTGGGAGTCGTGATAACGGGGGGGTGGGAGTCGTGAGCTGTGGTAGGGATAGGGTTGTCCTGTCCTTCAGCTGCTTTAGGCTTCTTATGTCTACTAGGGGTGGAGTCCAGATTTGTGAGGCGGGTTGCGTAAGAATTGAGCCAGCGCTCAAGATCGCTATAGCGGTCAGAAAACCCTTGGGTTAGCACGTCGAATCGGTGATTAAGAGCAGCATTGTCTTGTGTTATGTGAATAACCGCGTCTTTGAGGGTTGCACCTTCCTGGTTGATGCGAGTGATAGCGTCCTGCAATTTTGCCTCAAAGCGAGCAGCAAAGGACTCAAGTCTTGTTGCGAATGCTGTGTTCCACAGCGGGGGCAAAGATTAGTCTTGGGGCTTGGGAATACGTCGTGACGGTGACCCGGCTGTCTGCAATTGGTACAGGCATCCGGACTTCCGCGGTATAGGGTGCAGAGGTGGATGGCTCCCATGTACTTGATGGAGTGCGGGAGTGCGTTTGCGTCGAAGGTGATTAGGATGCAGTGCGTCTTTCCCATGCGTCGGGCTGCTAGTATGGTGTACTCCGGATTTCTTCTGACCAAGTCTTGGTAGAGTTGCGTTGTGGTCTCGTCATCATAGGCGTTTGTGATGACTCCTCTGGTAGCCCCCGGTGGGGGTGCCACGTAAGCCGTGCAAGGGTAGGTTTGGTCTCCAATTTCGAGGGAGGTTAGCGTCTTAAGAGTCTCGGCTGTTGGGAAGTGTGTTGTTGCCATGGTTAAAGTATTGTTGGTCGGGTGGGTGCGCAGGCAGAAGTCGTCCGGTAGAGTGATTCGGAGCTGGGTCTGCACTGCCTTCGTAAGTCGAGGTGTTGGGACGTCTAGAAGTCGTAGTTCACCTCGCGGGCGAACGACCACTCGAATAGCGTTGGGTGGGAGTGGTGGCGCTGCTTGCTACGCTGCACTGTGAGGCGCGTCTCCTTGGTCGCAGGTGGTAGGCTGCCCCAACGTTTATAGATACCTATAAACGTTGGGCGGGCTGGCGTCTTGGTGGCGGCTGCTGCGTCGTGCGCCGCGTTCCTGGCGCTCGGGTTAGCTGCCTCTACAGTGTACTAGAATTATTCTAGTACACTGTACTGCCTCGGAGGTAGCGTTGCCGGAGTGGTGAGGTGGTTTCGGCGAACTGGCTGGTCGGGAGGCGTAGGCTTTATACAGCACTGGTGTCCAATCGTCTCACTGGAGCTCTTGTGCGGTTATGGTGTGGCCTTCAACCGTTACTTCCATCATAATGGCTGGCGTCGCCGGCGGTGTCGGAGGAGAGGTAGAGTCCGGGTGAGGCTTAACTGGGCAGCTGAGCGTCTCGGTCCGATAATCGTTCTCAGCACAAAAAAGGTCGGATTTCGCCCGTAATGGGCGGTTTCCCTGTCTTCCTTAGGCACTTATGTCGCTTATCGAGCAGATTAGTGGCCTTAGGACAGATTGGGTAGGAGCAGCACGTTCCGTTTGCCGGAGCCGACGTTGCTGGCATCCGCTCACGCTGGCGCCTCAGGCGATGTTTAGCTGCGTCACCAAATGCGTATTTATATAAAAACGTTGCGAGGCGAAAAGGTAGGTAAGATTTGCGACGATGCTCGACGAGTGTCCCATTCTGATCTCGTCGAAAACTTCCGAGCCGCCCCCAGAGGCACCGGCAACAGTCACCAACGCCGCGCGCGTTCGGTGCGAACGCGGATAAAACGCTGACGGCGTCGTCAACAGTTCGGCGAGTTGCTGGTGCTGCAGCATGTCCAAGTTTATACTGCTGATAAAACTACCACGGCCGCTGGATAAAAAATAAAAAACACCGCATATCCACGGGGTGAATGATGATGAGTGGGCGAAGCTCAGGAGGGAATCATCGGTAAACCGTGAATCTTCCGTGTAATTCGCCCAGTCTCGCCGCACTAAATCGAACCGATTGACTTCCACCAATGACACGCGCCATATGTGACGTCATTCCTATTTTATAACAGCGCCCTTCATTATAATTGCACCATCTCCCGCTTAACGGGACGCTAGCACAAACGCGTAAAAACGTGCAAGTACTCTAAGGGGAAGAGGCCACAGCGTCTTACGCAGCCGTTTACACATGCCGGAACGTGCACCGCGTTTGCCGACGCCATCAGCGTTTATGAATACGGGGGTAAGGCGGAGAGGCCACAGCGTCTTAGACCAGCATCTTACACGGGCCGTAACGCGCTAGCACAAACGCGTTAGAAGCGCGCAGTCTTTCGTTAATGTTGGGTATGAATTGCCATCGTGGTGCGTCTGTCCATGTGCGCTTCGTGGCGTAGTGGTTAGCGCCACGCGTTCAGAAGCGAGGGGTCCCTGGTTCGATTCCGCTGCGGACAAAACTTTCGGAATTTTTTTTCTCATAAAAGTAGACGTGGCTACCTACTACTACTACTACTACTACTACAGAGGAGGGACAGACCCACACCCTAAGGAGCTTCGCCCCTAAAAATTACACCACCTTCCCGAGGGTAACCATGGGCTGATGCGGAGCATCGCGGTCGTTATAACGGCGTTAATTACGTTGTTATTACGGTGTTATTAACGTTGTTAACTTGGTGTTATTACGTTTTTATTACGTGTTAACTTGCGTTGGTCACCATCACATCGCGTGAACGCCGTGCTGCTGCTCGACGTTCTCGAACCGACGCTGCTTCACGTTGTCGAAGCTCAGGATCCGCTGCTCGACGTTCACGAACCAACGCGGCTTCACGTTCTCGAAGGTCGGGTTCCGCCACTCGCTTCGTACGTTTACGTTGAACTTCACGGTCCCGAACCTCAGGTTCTGCTGCTCGACGTTCACGAACCAACGCGGCTTCCCGTTCTCGAAGGTCGGGTTCCGCCACTCGCTTCGTACGTTTACGTTGAACTTCACGGTCCCGAACCTCAGGTTCTGCTGCTCGACGCTCACGAACCAACGCGGCTTCCCGTTCTCGAAGCTCAGGATCCGCTGCTCGACGCTGACGTTTCGAAGCGGCTTCGCATTGGCGAACTGAATCTGGATCCGCTGCGCGTCGCCAACGTTTACGTTCTGCGTCGCGAGCTCTTCTCTGCGCAGCCTTGTCTTCAGAGGTGCTCACGGTTCTGTTAATCAACTGGCAGCTGCTGTTTGAAGATGTGCCAGACAGTTCGTTGACAGATTCGTTGGCGCCCATTCAGCGCATTGGACGGCGCAGCGTGACTAAACCGAAGCAGCAACTGAGGCAGCGGCGCATGCACCGGATTTATATAAGCAGCTGGCGCGGAGAGGAGGAGGATAGAGAGAGGTGCGCACGCGCGCGCTATCGCACAGGTGGCGGATGAAGACACGGAGGGATATTGAGGGGCTTTACGGAGGGAGAAGTGCGTTATCGAACAGATGGCGTGGAGAGGGGGAGAGAGGCGTTATCGCACAGCTGGCGTGGAGAGAATGAGGAAAGGTGCGGACGGACGCCGACGCCAACGACGCCGCGGGACAGGCCACCGCTATAAGATGCTCCGCATCTAAAAGGTGCGGCCTGCCGCGTGCATTGAAAACGGTGTGATCCGCCGCGACACCACACGCCGGGGACTGTTGTCTGGCATCGACATATCAAAGGCGTCAGGAACGCGCTTGGAACGCCGTCGCGCATGCAAGCCGATGCGTTCCATCCCCCTCAGCTAGCGCCGTTCGGCCCAGCCAAGCGGCCGACAATGCAACTACGGCCGTCACGTTTGCTCCCATAGCAGCGCGCCCGACGCGGCAGGCCGCACCTTTTTTTTTATCCAGCGGCCGTGCAACTACTATCCTTACTCCGTATAGCTACCGCAATTTGCTATCGCAATTGATGCTTCGCCTTTCGGGTGAAACTGCGACAATTTTTTTTTCAGGACAATGAAAGAGGCATTTACCCACCTGTCAGTTCCTACCTTTTATATTTCAGTCGTCTTCTATATGCGCCGTTGCTGTCTGTCATAGCGCGAACTAAAACGAGTCTAGTGAAATAGGGCATAAAGCAACAGCTTGCAATATGTCTTAATTTCAGCTTTGATTGTGAATCCGTAGGGCAAAATAGGCTTCCCTGATCTAAGCTTGTAAGGCCTGCAAATAAACCAAGAGATCCATATTTTGCACCAGGGTAGTGAAGGATTATGAGAAATACTATTATAAATTAATATTCACTACCAATAGTGACTTATGTCAACTTATGATATTGACAACGATTCTCTGAGAAAATAAACAGTGCTTGCGCGCCTGACGGTTTGAGAACGCGAGCGTCACCGCCACGATGGTGTTGATTGCATCATAAAAACGAGATTGCTTTTTTCCGTTGACGGCTTCTGTAGTTTTCAACATGGCCTACAAACTTGACAGTCTGTCAAAACTGGGAGGATAGGGCTCACGTAGAGGGCGGGCGCCACTCATTCTCAAGTCCCAGCCGTGAGTGAACGCTCTAGCAACGCAAGTGTAGAGGTGCCAAAATTCACACTACCTACGTTGACATAACAGCTGTACTATGGGTCGTCTGTGAAAAAAAAAACTTATAATACAACACAGCGCAAGAAAGGGTGCCTAGCATTGCGAAGTTAAGAAGTAGTAGTAGTAGTAGAAAACTTTATTTGATGTTTTAAAAAGAAGTCCCAGAGGGTGGAGCCCTCAGTCCAGGGCCCCATTTGCTGCTGCTATCCGGCTGGCCCGGTCGATCAGGCATCGCTGGTCGTGGAAGGCTGTGCTGGAAAGAGCGGCTTCCCACTGGGATGGGGAGGGGTTGGGTATTCTAGGCATAGCCTTCAGGTTCATTTCTTAACTTCGTCTAATGCTCCAAACCACCCGGCGAAGTTAAGAAATGAACAACCTGAAGGCTATGTAAGATGGATCATACACAACACGTTTTAAACGTCGCGTTTTAACGCGATAGCGTTAAGGGCCCCGTGTCGCTGAAAATCCGGCGTCGGCAACAGGCGTCGGCTTGCGATGTCGGTTCGGTGGCGGAGAAAACCATCCCCAACCACTCCGACCGCGCCGGCCCTCCACGTGGTGGAAGGTTTTGGTGAACAAAAATTGAGTTTCTCACAGTGCAATCCGTCAGAAATTTACCATTCGGCGTCGGATTCGCCGTCGGATTGTTTACCAATCTGCGTCGGATTGTAATTTGAATGTACGACAAACCTAGTTCTGCTACGAGGAAACTCAAACACAAACCCCTTTTCTAGCATTTCTACCACACCTACGGCCGCGCGTTCGGGTACTTGCGAAAATGTTATCCAGATGGCGCTCGCATCCAAGGCAGGTCCAATTGGGACTTCGCCTGTTAATTCGTGCTGGACACGGGCGTGCGTCGGGGCAATAGTATACAATTATTAAAATAATAAGAAAGCGTGCTAGGGCCTACACATTTTACTATAAAGCCACTTATATTGCCCCTGGAAAAAGTCTTTCCAGCTATTGATTTCTGTTTAAAATTGAAGCCGACGTCAAGGGGATCGGTGTAAGCTTGGTCTTTGTAAGCTGGCCTTCCCACGTTCAGTATTGCAGTGAATGAAGCCTACTTGACGCATGCGAACGATGCGATGCAAACGGGACCAGATAACGCTGTCGCGTTCTACTCTTAAAGGCGTAGCTTAAGCGTCCTCCATTTTTTTTCTTCTCTGCCTTAAAGTGGCATTTACGCTTACAATTATATTTCATCCTAAAGATATTGTGACGGAAGCGACATGGAGGCGAAGGATATATTTACAAAATATATAGAAAGAAGGCTAGGACAAGAGATGTCTGATCCGGCCCACGTGCAAGCGTCTTCGTCGTCTTCGTCGATCTGCCAAGCATCAGGTCCATCCATGTATGGATTCATCCGTAAGAATATGCCACGTGGCAACTCAAGCGAATGAAAAGATATCAAACACTGCACCAGCCGGTCTAAGCCAAGCTGTGGCGATGTGACGAGCCGACAACATGTAATGGCGTATCCGGGTTGGAGGCTCCAAACCGGATTTGACTACAAATGCTTGCCGCAATCATAAGCACAGGCGGTGTAGAAGCGCTAGACAAAGCCACCACAGCCACCACATCTATCTAAACTTTCCGACCCAACAATGCTCTCAAGTGAAAGCACGTGTGTCTGAAAGAACTCTTCGGCGCTGGCAGGAGAAGTATGCGTGGGAGGCAGCCTAGATAGTTTTCCCATCCAGAACATGGGATTCAAAGACGAACAAATGAATTTGGTTTATTACCGGAATGGTAAGCTTAACGTAGGAGGATGTCTTGCTTTGCGAATATTCAGGTGGCGTTTCTTGTTTCATTGCTCAATCCCATACAGAACATAGCCAACGGGTGGCACATCTGGAGGACATTGTCTTGTATTTAGCTATTCGACAAGACAGCAGCAGCAGCCGCAGTCACCAAATCTGGGAAAGGTTGAAAAGAAAGCTTCGCTTTAAAACGTTTGCAGAGTGACATGAAGGGTGAAGATTTGTAAGCGATAGCGAGGTTTTAAGCTCTTCAGCCGTTGCTATTGATATGAAAAGCGGGTGACCTGTTTGCGATACGCAGCACGCCAGGCAACTAGCGCTGCAATGCAGAAACAGCGTCCTCGCAGAGAGAACGTGTCTCGCAACGCTGACGTGATGACAGCGGCGCCAGTTGCGTTGCATGCGTTACAATCTCAATTCTGCATGGGATGAGACCAAACGGTGAACCGCCGCCGTTTGTAGCTTCTCATTTATGGTCAGTTCCTCTGATCCGACTAATAAGCACCAAAGTATGGTAAGCACACAGCTGCTCAGCAGAAAGGCTATTGCGTGTGCGCACAACCCTCATGTACAACTAGCGGAAGGCACAGTAATTCCGTGAAAGCGCGACAGAACCGATTGAACAGAGCCTGGCGCTGCGTCCAATTGGATTAGTTGTTTTTCAGCCAACGTACTCAGCTCCGGTAAACGCGCTTTACCCCTTCGCGCGCGAACCGCACATGCATCTTCGATACTCTCAGAGCACGAAGGCGGTGCTAATAGCACGAATGCGCCTTATTATGAGGGCAATTGATACGAGTGTACCAATCGTATTGAGTATGTTATCAGCGGGGTTCTTAACGCACTGAAACTTACTTAACGCACTAAACATTTTTTCTCCTGCAGTTTACAAGTTGAAGAATGACTTGTGCCAAAGAACACCGGGGCACACTGTGTGCCTATTTAGCGGTGATTATGAATGGATGTGGTATTACAGCGGGCGTAGTGGTCAGTGTTATCAGTTCAAGCATGGTCATTGTGGCCCTTTGTATATGAACATCTTCGCAACATGTGAAGCCTGCGTAGAACGATGCAAACGTAAGTGCTTTAAGTCTCGTGCGTTCTGACGTCGTGCATGTGAACGTATAGCATAGGTTTACAAACTTTTTGAATATCCTAGTGATAGTACCTCTAGACACAAGCACTTTTTGGTCGCAAATTTTGGACGCGTGTTTGGGACTATGCTTATGAACATTTATGTGAAACAAATAAAGGGCCTACAATCATTATATTGTCTTCAGGACTTGATTTAAACTAAGTATGAAATTATTAGATTATAAACCATTTCCTTCCTATTAGGCTATAGTGCCTGGAAATCTGCAACTGTAATATACAACTTTTTTGGAAATGTCGCACCTGTTTTACTGAGGTTAAAGGATGGCCGAATCGTAAATTGGCCTGCGTGCAAATACATGATCTTTCAATATTGTGCGGAACCTGGGGAATTTCAATAGTTTTAAACTAAAATTATCCTTCTCCCATATTTCCTGAAAAATGAACTAGTGACGAGTACTGACAGGTTTTATTGAAAACTATTTCAACAACTGTATATGGATAAATTGTTTTCCTCAACTCTTCTCAGCGAGCATTTTGGGCCTAATACATACAATAAAGACCCCCAACTCGATTACTTTAACATCAGACCAAAGAGCAAATCAGCAGCTAAACAGTATTTCCAATATTACATACACTATCATGAACGAAAAGTGTAACTGCGACTTGAACGAAGAGTGTCATGTGCGTAATATATTTCCTGTAATCTGATAATAAACCTTGCGCCTCTTGTAGTATTCATTTTTTTGTTTAAGGATTCAGATTGGCAAGTTTTCTCAGCAGGACAATAAATTTTCAGCGATAGCAAGTTCCAGCGTTGCACGTGCTACATGTTGGCACGACGCAGCAGTCCTGGAAATTATACTGATGCGCGGGAGGAACAGCATCCCGGCAGCCATCAGGTGCCTCACAATACTAGCGTGAGGACGAGCGTCGCCAGTGGCGTGGAAGACGTCACACCTAGGTTGTGCGCAATATGAGTCCTACGGGGAAACCGCTGGCACTAGCCAGGGACAACTTTAGCTTGACGTTTACTACGTTTGGTTCTGACCACTTTATACACACACAGCAGCTCCGCTAAGAATGGTCGTGTGCACATAGTGCGTACTTGCGAATGCTGATACCAGCACTGGAAGACAGAGCATCGTGCTGGCTCCGCCACCGAGCCGATCGAGTGCAGCGATGACACAACGTCCCACTCGGTTACGCGTTTTTGCAGCCAAATGCATTCCGCGTCTTCGGAGAGCGTCTAGCTCACCGCGCGCTGATCCGGGCATGTGTCAACCATCGACGTTGGCTCCGGCGGCAGCGACGGCAAACAGGGATTTCTACACACCACCCAACACGCCCTCCCCCCCCCCCCCCCCAGGACCCCGACACCCCCACACAAATTACTGCAGACCCTCTTTGAAACAGGCACTCATCCTGGAAACAATTACGCGAAAAATTACATAGAAAAAATCCCATGCACTATGGTAATCGCTTTAACAAATTTTAACAGCGAAGCTGTTCTAGCTAACCGTAAAAAGTGCCGCCTTCTGCCGCAAAACCTTGCCGAGCTATGACGTCACCGCGTTGCCTAGCAAACATCTCGGGCAGCGGCATGTGCCTCGCCTCCTCTCCGTGCCGTGCACATGTTGCCTTGACATGGGATGTTAAAGAGAGGGTAGGAGAGCATGCGCGAGGCGCGCGCAATGTTTGGGAGAGGGAACTAGAACATGAAAGCGAGATAGACAAAAAACTGTCATCCCTTCCACTGGGGTGGAGATGGAAGACCAGCGAAGTTGCACTCTGGTAGGAATTATGTAATGTGGGCATTTCTCAGTTACTTCTTCGTTGGCTCCACATGTTCATCATCATATCGGTTTCTTCGTCTTCATCGCTTGTGGGGACTCATCTTGAGACTGATCTGTGCCTTGAGTGTGATCGGTCCGCCACGTCTTCGCGGTGCATTAAAGGTCGTGTTAACGCTACGTCGCAAGGGGTGGAGGTTGCTCCTCGGTCCCCTGTCCTCTGCTCGCCCGCTCTACCTCCTGGAGCTTCGCTCAGGTCGCCGTTTGTGCCAGCGGTCCGCCAACATGCCGCAGGACGAGCACTCTGGCACTTCTACATCTACAATCTCGGCTCCGCCTGCCGCAGCCTCTCCATCTTGGATCGTCAGTGGGCCCCAGCGCGACCCCCATCTGTTTGCTGGCTTTCGTGGTGAAGATGTGGAGGATTGGCTTGACAACTACGACCGGGTGAGTTCTGCTAACCACTGGGACGAGGTGACGAAGCTACGCCATGTCTCCTTCTATCTCACGGGCGTAGCGAAGACTTGGTTTTTCAACCACGAGATCGACCTCACCGACTGGAGTAGTTTCAAACAGCAGCTCCGACAAGTTTTTGGTACTCCGGCCGTTCGTTCCGCCATCGCGAAGAAGGCACTCGACACTGGCAAACAACAACTCGGCGAGTCATATACCTCGTATATAGAGGATGTCCTCGCTCTCTGTCGGCGCGTCAACGCTTCCATGGCCGAATCAGACAGAGTACGCCACATACTCAAAGGAATTGGGCCTCTCGCCTTCAATGCGTTGGCCATCAAGGACCCAGCTACCGTCTCTGACATTGTAGCTACGTGCCAGCGCCTCGACGAACTCGAATCTGTCCGATTGCCACCCCCGGACACCCCTGACAACAACCCTACCGCAGATCCCTCGTTGCGCGCAATGGTCCGCGCAATCATACGAGAAGAGCTGCAGTCTCTTGGCTTCTCGGCAGGTCCCATTCCTGCCCACGCCCCCAATACCACTTTGCGTGACGTTGTCAAGGAGGAGTTGGCGTCTATGGCGGGTACTGCTTATACGGACCCTCTAGTCCCTAGGCCGCCACCAACGTACGCGCAGGTAGCCGCAGTTACCCCAGCCCTCGTGCCATCGATGCCTCCTAAACCAACGCAGACGCACTTGGCTTCGATGTCTACCAGCACACCTCACCAACCTTACTTTCCACCATGGCGTCCAACCCGACCTATATGTTACTACTGTGGATATCGTGGCCACATCGCACGTTTCTGTCACAAGCGGCAGCGAGACGAGCGTCGCGGATTTGACACCTACGAACGGGACGACTTTTCTCTGGGGTCTCTTTTCGACGCCGTCCTTATGCTCCGCGTTCCGACCGCTCTCCATCGCCACCTGCAACCTCCGCGACGGCTCCTAGCTACCGTCCGGCCAGACGACGCTCGCCGTCACCCGTTCGTCGCTCTACGTCGCCACTTCGACCAGCTTCTCCATTCGCCGATCGTCGCCCGGAAAACTAAATTATGCAGCTTTTGGAGGAAAAGCTGCATTGCTCGACAGGACAGAAATTCCTCCAGCGCGTTCCGCATAATATGCTATCTGTTTTCGTTGAAGGAGTGCACGTGGAAGGTTTAATAGACACTGGTGCTAGTTACCGTGATTTGTGTACGCGCCTCAGGAAAGTCACCACTCCTTATGATGGACCTACGCTGCTCGCTGCTCAAGGGAACGCCATTCGACCTGCCGCCATGTGCACTGTTCGTGTCTACATTGATGGAATTCTGCATTATATACAATTCGCAGTGCTAAGTTCGTGTACCCAGCAGCTGATATTAGGATGGGATTTTCTTTCTACGGCGACTTTGAGATGTGACTATTATGTGGCATTATGTGACATTATGTGAAATTATGTGGCAATTATGACTATTGAGATGTGATGGTGTAATTGGTTATTTGAACTATTAGATGATGAGAATATATATGATCTGGTGGTTTTCATTTATTCAGTGACCACAAGGACCATAACCTTATGGTCGCTATGGTACACCGCCATAGGGTGTATGGCAAAGTTTGGCACGTTCACCTAATATAGGCACCTCACCGGAAATACCACTGGGGTTGCCTTTTCATACATGTACAATTTTCTATTTTTTATTATTTAATAAACGTCTTTCCCTCTCTCTCTCTCACAAACACATCACCAAGGCCACGTGCGTTCGGTGCGAACGCGGGCAAAACGCCGCCGCCGTCGACAACAGTTATGCGCGTTGTTTGTGTGACCACACACAAAGCTGTCAAAACGCTGGCTGCGTGAAGGAATGGCTCAATGCCGTTGTCGACACTGCTAGGAAGAGGTGGGAGAGAGGCCAGAGAGAGTCGGCGGCACAAGCGGCACAGGCGGCAGAGCCCGGCAGGGCTGTGCGCATGCGCTGCAGTGGAAGAGCGGGCGCGCACATGCACAGTCTAGGGTGCCTCGATGCCCTCCTCGCCCCCCGCTTCCCTTCCACTGGGAAGTCGCGTTTGGTCTCCACCGTGCGTTCGTTCCCCTTGAAGCGCGCGTCCCTCGCCCTCGCGCGCTTTCACACGCACATAAGTCGCGTTTGCTCCCCGTGAAAGCGCGCGTCCCTCGCCCTCGCGCGCTTTCACTCGCACATAAGTCGCGTTTGCTCTTCGCCGTGAGTTCGCTCCCCGTGAAAGCGCGCGTCCCTCGCCCTCGCGTGCTTTCACTCGCACATACGGCATACGGCCAATGAGAGTTTTTTTTTAACACGAAAGTGTTTTATGCCGGGGTCCACCAAGACTTCACTGACGTATTTCCGTCACGGAAATACGTCATAGAACATAATACAAAGAAATAAACCAGAAGAAAAAGTTCCACAAACATGCAAAATTTGGAAATCGAACCTACGACCTCTCGGTCCGCGACGATAGATCGCCGAGCGTTTAACCCATTGCGCCACAAACGCATTTGCAGAGAGCTACACAGACGCGCCTTATATATCTAACACTCCTCCGTGTACCCGCGCTCTTGCTCGGGGCGGTGCCGCCGCCTACGAGCAGAAAAGAGAAGTACTGCATTATGACACTAACGCGCACCGACAGTGAACGCTTCGGTGGTCTCAGCACTACGACGCCTCGATGCCAGCATTCGAAGGGACGCTGGCATCAAGAAGCACTACCAACGCCGTAACACGCTAGCACAAACGCGTTAGAAACGCGCTAGGTGGCGTTCACCGTACTCAGCACAGCGGAGCGTGGCCTCCGCAATTAGCTCTGAAAATGTTTCTGAACTTGATCGCGGAGGCTGCAATTACGACGTGCTGTACGCGCTGATTTGACTCGGTGACGATTCAGTTACGTGCTTTGTCTTGCGCGTTGTATTAGTGTGTCAGTTACGTGCTTCGTCTTTCGCGTTGTGCTAGCGTGTGCAGCGTAGTGCAGCTTCCATATGCACGACGGTTGCTCATGGTCATCGACGTTGGTAGTCGTGATGGAGGAGACGTGCCACCAGGCGTCAGCGTGGGTGCATCAACGCCTAAGGGCGCTTTAGCCACAAAACACCAATAGACATTATATATCAATGTGCAATAAACATTACACTACTTCTGTGAAGACACGTTTCACTTTCGTGTTCTATACCGATTCCTATATAAGAGGGATCAACCACATTTTTTTCTATTGCCGGACGCGACCACCGTAGAATGAGCCCTTAACAGCTTCGCTGTAAAAAGTTGTAGCAGCACCAACGAGGCAACGCGCGAAGCTGCTGCCGACGCCGCCCGCGTTGCCTAGCCGCGCATGCGCTGAGGCAGTAGCGATGACGTCACCTCGCGTTGCCTACTAACCACCGGCGCAGGTGCGCGCTCGCGTCGCCCGACACAGACACGGCTCCGCTGAGCACCCACAAGCAGAGCGCTACTGCGTATGCGCCGTGACGTGATCCCGGCGTGTCGTCTACTGCGCGCCGCCCGCACACTGTGCATAGCTTTCTCCCAGTGTCACGGCCGCTAGATAAAAAAATCACAGCATATCGACGGGGTGAATGATGATGAGTGGGCGAAGCTCCGGAGGGAATCATCGGATCTCCCGCTTAAGGGGACGCTAGCACAAACGCGTTAGAAACGTGCAGTACTCTCTAGTAAGGGGGAGCGGCCGCAGCGTCTTACGCAGCCATTTACACATGCCGGAACGTGCACCGCGTTTGCCGACGCCATCACATGACTGCTGAGAGAGTATACCCCCCCGTATTCATAAACGCTCCTCGACTTGAACTTGACTTGCCACCGCTTTGGGCAGCGCGTTCGAAACGCGTTGAAGGTAAGGCGGAGAGGCCACAGCGTCTTACACCAGCTTCTTACACGGGCCATAACGCGCTAGTACAAACGCGTTAGAAACGCGCTAGAAACGCGGCCTTTCGTTAATGTTGGGTTTATTGCCATCGTGGTGCGTGTGTCCATGTCCGTTTCGTGCTGATGAAAATGTACGCCCTGTTCGCGAACATTTTATCGAAAGTGTTGTGCGTGTGCGAGATGTGTATCGTGCTCTAGCCGATCCACCAGACTGGATCCCTGTATTTGATGTGTTGGCTTGTATGAAAAGATTTTAATGCCACGGTAGCCAAAGTCTGGCTGCCACGTTTTGTTCCCTGTAACGTGTTATTTCGGCAATAAAGAAAAAAAAACTTCGTGGCGTAGTGGGCTAACGCCGCGCGCTCGGAAGCGAGGGGTCCCTGGTTCGATTCTGCGCTACGGACACAACTTCATGTTTGTGGAATTTTTTTTCTCATTTTCTCAGACTGGTTACACACTACTACTACGACGGCGGGGACGAACGGGTGCCGCTATAAGGAGCTTCGCCCCTAAAAAGGTGCGGCCTGCTGCGTCGCGTCGCCGGCAATTGGCGAGCGCGTCTCGGCTAAGTTGACAGTTGAGGCCGCTGTTTTTGGTGAGCACGCCACTGCTACGGTACGCAAGGCAGACGCCGGTTCGTGCTACAGTGTAGTTGCCTCAGGATTTATGCGTGTTGGTGTGCTTTTTCGAGCGCATTCTCGTCCGCTTTTTTTGTGTGTGTGATCGTGTGTGTGAGCAGCTTGCCTCATGTTTCTTGTGCTTGAGGTTCTTGGTGTGCGCGCGTGTTGCAGACGGTTTTTTTATAGCGGTGTGATGCCGCGAAGATGTTGTGGGGCGCTGTGCAACTCTAACGCGAGAAGAGACGCAAATATGAAGTACCACGAATTCCCCTGCGATCTACAGCGTCGGGAAGCGTGGCTGAAGAATATTTCTCGCCAAGGGCCGTCAGGGAAAGGAAGCAAGTGGGAGCCAAGTGACAGGTCGCTGGTACATTCATTACATTTTACTGCCAATGACTATAAAAAGAACACGAAGATTAGGCTCTTGCTTCCGACTGCGGTCCCGACTGTGTTTCGCGGTTATCTGCCGTACATGCAAAAAAACAAACACCGCATATCCACGGGGTGAATGATGATGAGTGGGCGAAGCTCCGGAGGGAATCATCGGTAAACCGTGAATCTTCCGTGTAATTCACCCAGTCTCGTCGCACTAAATCGAACGATTGACTTCCACCAATGACACGCGCCATATGTGACGTCATTCCTATTTTATAACAGCGCCCTTTATTATAATTGCACCATCTCCCGCTTAAGGGGACGCTAGCACAAACGCGTTAGAAACGTGCAGTACTCTCTAGTAAGGGGGAGAGGCCACAGCGTCTTACGCAGCCGTTTACACATGCTGGAACGTGCACCGCGTTTGCCGACGCAATCAGCGTTTATGAATACGGGGGTAAGGCGGAGAGGCCACAGCGTCTTACACCAGCTTCTTACACGGGCCGTAACGCGCTAGCACAAACGCGTTAGAAACGCGCAGTCTTTCGTTAATGTTGGGTCCCCCCCGCATAGCCTCCTATATTTTGAAAAAATATAGGAGGCTATGGTTGGGTATTTATTGTCATCGTGGTGCGTGTGTCTATGTGCGCTTCGTGGCGTAGTGGTTAGCGCCGCGCGTTCGGAAGCGAGGGGTCCCTGGTTCGATTCCGCGCTTTTTTTTTTCGAGCCCAGGAAAAACAGTGGCCGCAACTGTCAACTCAGCCGAGACGCGCTCGCCCACTGGCGGCTACGCGACGCAGCAGGCCGCACCTTTTTTATGTAAAAAGAGCCACGAATGGATTGATCAACTCCGGGCTGTCCAGAAGGCCCACGATGCAGCGGTGAGGCTTGGCCTTCCCGTCCCAATGCGGGAGCGGCCTGCTCTTGCCCCTATGAAAACAGGGTGAAGATTCTTCCGGACCTCAATAAATTTTACTACCTACCTACCTAGCGGCCGTGCCACTGCCAGCCCAGAGTGAATATTGAAATTTGCGAGTGGAGTTCGGTTGAAGAGAAGAAGGAACCTGGGCTGGATCGGGTGCGGCACCGTGGACTGTTTTCGCTGAGCGATACCTTTGCATTGAACATCTCGTAAATAAGCACGATCAATCGTCTTGAAGAAACACGTAAATCCACTACCGATTATTCGTAATAGAGCACTTCTTTTCATTTCAGGTGAGTCGAGAGGGCAGCCTTCATGGAGAACATTGAGGCTCACCCTACAAAATATTAGCACTCCTAGGGCAGACTTTTCACATATGTGGGGAAATCGGCACTTCTGATAACGACTTCATTATTCAACCTGCAATGTGCAACTATAAAACGCGTTATTTACGACCTGATTATAGTCACTGTCGCGCGTACAAACACGGCTGTTGGAATGCTTCTCCGTGAACGCCTGTACCCGAGCAGTGGCGCCAGAGCGGGCGCGAGGAGAACTAGGCCCGAGACGCGGTTTCGGCGACATGCAACGGGCCGCACCTTTTTTTTTTCTTTTTTTTATCGATCGGCCCTGCCAGTGTGCAGGCGCTTGGCCTCGGAGTTTGCCACAAAAGGCGCTGTGCCTAGTCGTGTCAACTTTCGTTGAGCGGCTAGCCTCCAACGCGTTCGGCGTTGGAAAAATAAGAGCGTTCTTGGCACTGTGGTTAGCATGCCTGCGTTTGTGGCATACCAGGAAAGCTGTCGCTCGTAGGCGCCGACGCGTCAAGCGCTAGTCACGCGAAATGTCGCGAAAGGGAACGTATCTCCGAAAATGATCGCTCGAGAATACCTTCCCTACATGCGTAGTTAAGTTAAACCAAATTAAAACCTAGCAGCAACCAGGTTAATACCGAGCAGTAGCAGCCAGTAAGACTTGAGGATCGACAGTTTCGCTGTGCATAAGCTTTGCACGTCCGAGTGCAAACTTAGTCGTTTTTTTTCTGCTCTTTCCGGAGGTTGGCGATACGTGGCCGAATTTTGAGGCCGAATTTTGATGTTCAGTGCACAGAAACCATCGCACAGACGCCAGTGCTACACTGCGACCTGCAGGGAGCGCAGAAACCTTGACGTCGCGTTAAATGCAAGACACGTCCGTGTGCTCTCGTCTATGCAACTGCCGGCCCCTAGAGTTGCGCGCCGTACTATAGTGATGGTTAATGGATAGGCCTTTCACTGTAGCCACGGGTATCACTCGTATAGCGGCGCTGTTGGCGTTTTGTCGTCTCGTGGGAGTAGTCTTGTTTTGGCATTTGCGCAGTATAAACATATAACCAATAACTTCGTATCCGCCGCTATGCGATTCTCTATTTCTGCTTTGAGATGAAGATGGCGTGCTTTAATGGCACAAAAACCAATATAGACTACGTTACAACTAGTATGACAGTAGCACCTAGAAAAAAAAAACTGCGACTATATCTATAGCTAATGCAAAGCAATATTTGCGTTTATACATGCGATATCCGTATAAAATTGAGCTGATTGATATTCTTTTACACTAACTTCTACATTTTATTGCGATAGCAGTCATATGGACACTCCAAAGTGGATTTCTGCCGTCGGCGTCGCCGTCGCCGTGAGGTTCCGTATGACGTCAACGGCGATGAAATCGTCGCCGCGCTCCGGACGCTGTATGTGCGAGTGAAAGGGCGCGAGGGACGCGCGCCCTTTCACAGGGAGCGAGCGCACGTCGGAGAGCAAATGCGCGTTATGCGCCGTGCTCCCTGAAGGGCTGCAGAATTAAGCATCTCTTTCCTCCTTTCCATATTTAGAGAGCAAACGCGACATTTTACGTCGCGCGAAAGGCTGTGGGGGACGGGAGGGAGAGAGGGAGGGGAGGCGACGTTTAGCTGCGGCACCAAATGCGTATTTATATAAAAACACCGCGCGTGTTCAGTGCGAACGCGGGCAAAACGCCGACGGCGTCGACAACAGGTCTGCGCGTTGCTGGTGCTGCTGCATGTCCAAGTTTATACAGCTGATAACACTACTATCCTTACTGCGTATAGCTCTCTACTAATTTGCTATCGCAATTGATGATTCGCCTTTCGGGTGAAACTACGACAATTTTTTTGTCCTGTTCTCGTGAATCAACCATGCCGCCCCGTCTGTGCTGGGGCACTCAGATTATGACCAAATTTTATTTCAGATCACATGTATTACCTACAAAAGTGCCCGGAGTAGCATCATTCACGCAATGCTGAAAGACACGTGGTCACTGTGGATATTTGCAATAAATTCTATACAAAATTATTATTTCATGGTTTCTCTTTGTTCTATGCCCCAACTATATCATTTCCATAATAAAAGTGAGCCTTCTTTGTTGGCTTTATTAACTTCTTTTATTGAATGGTACTTGGTGGTTACAATAGGATAGTACATATCAATAGTATATATAAAAATAGTGAAATTTCAAGCCTTCTCTTGGGACGTATACGTATTATAAATAGTGTAAACCAAATAATAGTAAAAGTACAGGAAATATTTGCAATATTACACTGATAAAAAAGTTGGAAATAAAGAATATATGAGCCTAAATATGCAATTTTGTCTACTTTAGTTGCCTACACTCAATGGCATTTTCAATGTTATAGCTAATAAAAAACGTTCTTTATGAAAAAGTTTATTGTTTCCTATTAAAAACCGCCTATTTTTGGTAGCGTCATGAAATATTATGCAAAATATGGCATTCTGTTGGGCTGGCAACAAAAAACCATCCACCATTTGCTGCAAGTACAATCAACATAAAAATGGAATTGAAATAAGGCATATATTTGCCAAAATAACTACATCCGAGTCCACACAAGGAACCGAGCACGCTAGTAGGTCGAGCGCTCTCCATCGGCGACGGCTCTCGTACTTGGAAGCTGTGACTGCACTGCCCGTCGATGTTGCGCTGCTCCGAGCTCTCCCAAATAAACACCTTTACAATTGGTGGAGTGTGCTGGGTAACCTCAGACAGTCATCATGGAACTCCGGTCTCGTACCCTACAATCTACCCCGCCCCAAGACGACTCCCAGCAAACGACTTCTCCCGCACGCTCGGCGTGTCCCGGGGTGCCTCGCCATCGCGACCATCCTATCTACACTGGAGCGGACGACACAGACGTGGAGAATGGCTCACGGCGTACGACAGGGTAAGCGCCTATAACAAGTGCGACGAAGCGGCCAAACTGAGCCATGTTATGTTCTACCTCGCTGGAGTGGCCAGCCTGTGGTATAACAACCATGAAGCAGAGTTCCATACATGGTCCGAATTTGAAATATTCCTCGCCGATGAATTTGGTCGTCCTGCTTTTCGCAAGCTGCGTGTCGAGCAGCGTTTGCAAGAACGAGCTCAACAGCCAGGTGAAACACTGACCAGTTATATTGAAGATGTCCTGTATCTATGCAGGAAAGTCAATTCGACCATGGCGGAGTCAGATCGAATCCGAAACATCCTGAAGGGCATAGAAGACGACGCCTTTAACATGTTGCTGGGCAAAAGTCCTCGTTCTGTGACCGAATTTATCAAACTGTGCCAGAGCTATGAAGAACTCCGCAGGCCGCGGTCACTGACCCGTCGATTTCTACCTCGTGATGAACACCTCGCTGGTTTGGCTGCCATGTCCGACCAGACAGCGTTGCTCGCAGAAATGAAGGCGTTCATCCCTGAGGAATTTGCCCGGCAACTATCGTTCGTGGATTTTGCACAGCCGCAGCCGGTACACGTGCCTATGCCAAGTTCTGCGCCTCCTATTCGCCGCATCATAGCGCAAGATCTGAACGAGGTTTTGCCTGAGAACGACCAGCACGTTGCTGCGGCTGCATCTCACAGCTACGCCGAAGTCATGGCCAGGCCCCAACAGATCCCGACGGCTGCGCCACTCAACTACGCGGAAGTCGTCACCCAGCCCCAACAACTCCCTCAACGGGGACCTCTCACGTATGCTGAAGTCATCGCTATGCCCCAACAACAGCCTGCCATACAATCACTTCACCAGCTGCCACGTCCAACGCGTCCTCCCACATAGATGGGACCTGCCGCAGCGACTCGGTGGGGTACAGTGGACAATCAGGCGATATGTTTTGCGAGCGGCTACGCAGACCACGTCGCGCGCCACTGCAGTCGCGTGCAGTCGCCTAGCGCTACATCATATACACCAAGTTGTATGGTGGGTTCTCCGCGCCCAAATTACGACAACGGACGTCGCGCTGCGTCACCACCATTCCCCAGGTCCGTCAACATCCGCCGCTGACCTTCTCCACGCCGACGCTCCCAATCAGCGATGCGGCCTCATCCCGTAGCTCGGGATGAGGAAAACTAACCGCTACCGTAAATCGATGACGTTATTGATAGGCTACAAGAAGCAGAATTCTTTTCATCTCTAAATTTACGCTCCGGCTATTGGCAAGTACTCATGGCTGACGTCGATAGGCCGAAGACAGCCTTTGTCACACCTGACGGCTTATACGAATTTAACGTCAGGCCGTTTGGACTTTGTAATGCGCCAGAAACCTTTGAACGCATGATGGACACAGTTCTGCGCGGTTTGAAGTGGCACACGTGCTCAAGTTACCTAGACGACGTTGTTGTTTTTGCCCCTGACTTCACCACGCACCTTCACCCCTACGGCGTGTTTTGACGTGCCTAACAAACGCTGGCCTACAACTGAACCTAATGAAGTGCCGATTTGCAGCGTGGCAGCTCACAATACTAGGTTACGTCGTCTCGAAGGATGTAATCCTCATCGATCCAGCCAAACTTCGTGCCGTCGCTCAATTTCCTAAACCGACGTCCGTCAAAGAACTGTGCAGTTTCGTAGGCTTATGCTCCTACTTCAGGCGCTTCATTCGCAATTTCGCCGCTGTCATTTCGCCTCTGGCGAAGCTCCTTGGAAGCAACGGCCCCCTCCATTCGTGGTCGTCCGAATGCGACGAGGCGTTCGCTAAGCTCCGTCGTTTGCTGACGTCTCCTCCCATTTTGCGCCAATACTACCCAACGGCACTTATTGAGGTACACACAGATGCCTAGCGGTAGAGCATCGGCCTCGTGTGCGGGAGGTACCGAGTTCAAATCCTGGTGCTGCCGAGAACTCACCGGTTTTTTCTAAGGGGTATAGATATTCCCTGGCCTGGTGCTTAGGCTATCTTGGGGGTTGACATCTCGAAAGATCCAATAGAGATTTCAGGAGTTGTCTCTGGGATCCTCCTGTGCAACCACAGACGGCCGTGTTGAAGAGCATCCGCCCCGGCTGTGGGAGGCAAGTGCTGCGGCCGGGTCCCTACCGGTAAAATAGGTACAAGCGTGCTCCCGGCCTGGTGCTCGGCTATTTTGGGACCTCAACGCTTGAAAAGGGGTATTTGTGCTCACGAGGGTTTGGAAGGGAATTCAGGGCGCAGGCTCATTTCCCAAGCGTATCCCCCTTGAAGGAAGCCGAACGCCAGGCCGGGGTACGCTTGTACCCGTTTGAACCAGTGGGTGCCCAGCGGCGGTGGGAATCGAACCCACAACCTCCCACAGTCGAAGCGGCCGCTCTACTGCTCACTATCACAGCTTGACGTTTCTTCCATCGATATTGGGACCATCGCTTCCGAGCAGCGCAAGGACCCCTGGATTGCCTCCATCATAGACTTTCCTTGCTATCCGTCATCGCAACCACTCGTGCGTTGCGCCGTCAAGCTCTCCATTCCGCCATTCGCGACGACCTGCTTCACCGAGGCAATTACACCTCTGACGGCCACCAGTGGTTATTACTAGTACCTTGTAGCCTGCGTTATGAAATATGCGCATCGTTACACTCTGATCCACAGTGTACACTTGGGACTTTTCAAAACCTACCAGCGCCTCCGACAACGCTACTACTGGCGATGAGTGTACAACTACGCGCAAAAGTTCGTTCGCTCATGCCCCGACTTCCAGTGCCGGAAATCTTCACCTCAGCTTTCGCCAGCTGGTCTGCAGCCTCTACTCTGCCCTAACCGGCCATTCGGCCGCGTTAGAATCGATCTGTATGGATCCACTTTCTTTGACTTCGACTGCAACAATGGCCCAGCGGTTACCACCTGATCACCTCACACAAAACGCCTAAACGGCCGTTCCTGCAGCTACAGCGCGCGACGTTGCCACATTCCTGCTTCGCCGATCATTCTGTGGCATGGTCCACCTCAAGAACTGCTCAGAGATCGCGGACGCCTCTTCCTGTCGGAAGTAGTAGAAGCAATTCTGAAAGAGTGCCAGGTTCATCGTACGACTACCGCGTACCACCCTCAAACGAATGGCCTCACAGGACGTTTCAACCGTACGCTCGGCTGCAATGTACGTCGCCTCCGACCACACGAGCTGGGACGCCATCGTGCCCTTCGTAACCTACGCGTATAACACCGCTACGCAGAGCACCACTGGATTTTCAACCTATGTCTTACTGTATGGTCGGCACCATTCGCACATCATCGGCCCAATTCTACCGTACCGACCGGATGCATTCGAGTGCGTGCCTTTTTCTGCCATGGTCAGACATGAAAAAGAGTGCCACGACCTCGCACGGACCTTTACTACCGATGATCAAGAGCGCCAGAGGGGCACTCGCGGTAATGCCACTTCTACAGCCACATTCAATTCGGGAGCGCTCGTGTGGCGCTCAGTCTCCTTCACTCCCCCTGGCCTCTCATCAAAACTGGTTCCGAAGTATGAAGGCCCATATCATCTTCTCTAACGCACCTCTCCTGTGAACTATGTTATAGAGCCAGTTTACCCATCTTCAGAGATGCGCCGCCGTGGACGAGACACTGTCCATGCCGACCATCTAAAACCATACTACTACCCGCTCATTGTGACGAGCTGTCAGCTCGCCGGACGGCTACCTTATTCTTCCCGGGGGTGATTGTTGCAAAGAAGAGAGACGCTAGTGGGTTCAGCGCTACTGGCTCTAAACGCTAGTTGGTAGAGCGCTCTCGCTTGGCAACGGCTCTCGTGCTTGGAAGCTGTGACTGCCCGGCCCGTCGACGTTAGACTGATCCGAGCTCTGCCAAATTGATATCTTTAGAACATAAATAAATTAATTAATGTAATAAATAATAAATAATATTACTTTAGTAAAATAAGCACAGTAAATTCCACGTACTGTGAAAGTTGTTAGGGGTTGAGCATTTTGCTGGTGGTTGGCTATTCAGTGCACTTTCGGCTTGTGCAAAGCGTTACCAGGTGGAGAAACCTGTTTGTGTAAGGCGAACAATTGTGTGTATTGCAGTATTGAGTTTGGGAAGACAGCCTGAAGACGTCAGCGACGGTGACGACGACAGTACGGCGGCAACGGTGATGGCATTACTATTAACGTTTTGTGCTCTTGCGAAGAAACGTTCTACCCTCTTTCGTTACACCGGTTGCACCATCTTGAAGGTGGTACAATGACGCGTAAAGCCTACGCAGCACCACGTTCTATAAGGAAGGTATTGACGAATGTGAGTTTATCCTGAAGGTGGAGCAGTTAAATATAGCGTCTCGAAGGGGCGGCTACAAAGAGAAATGGGAGAAATGCAGTTGGAGAAATGGCAAAATGGGAGAAATAGCGCAGTCTCACCTTTATACTAATCTTGTGTCTATACGACGTGACTCACGCGAACGACAGGACCGAGCCCTACGGGACGCCTTGTTTATAGGAGAAACTCGGTCTACTGTTGCCGAAATTACTGGCTTCATTTTGTGTGCAAACTATAAAATATGAGAAGAGTCATGAGGTTCCCGGAAGCTTGAAAGATTTTTATTTAAGAAGTACATTAACAACACAGCAGCTAACGAGCATTTCCTACCCACTTGGCAAAGGAGTTCGCATCGGTAGAGCGGTTGAGCAGTTGTCAGGCAATAGCATTGCGTCACACCTGCTCGCAACTCCGCGGCCACCAAAGAATCGAGACGGCTGTGAATTCTGTTGCTCCCAGAAGCGCAGTATTCTAAGCGCAAGATATCTACTGAAGCACATCAACCCAATTCTTATGGTCATCGGTGACGTACATGCACAGCATTGCCTTGTTTAGACGCTTGCATAAGACATTTGTTGACGGATGGTACGCAGTAGGTTTTTGCTTTGCAGTGTCATTCAGTTACATGATATCGTGCAGAAGCTCCACTGTAAAGTCTGCATCGCGATTTGTTATCACTACGGTTGGCGCTCCCTGACCGAGAATGATAGCACGAATGAAGAATAGCGCAGCGCGAGAGGCAGTGGGTCACTTATTCACACTGGTATCTCATTACGAAGTAAAAATTTGGCGGCGACCACAATAGATGTTGGCGGCAGGAGACGTCAAAACGGGGCCGAGTAAATCAATACCAACCTTTACAATGGGAACCTCCGGAAGACTCACAAGCTTGATCAAGCTGGCTGGTTGCATAGGCGAAATCTTGCAGCGTTGCCATTCACGGCACGTCTTTACGTAGTCCTTCGTGGACATGGGTAAGTGTTTTTCAATAGCACTTCAACAGAATCCTTGCTAATCTATCCGTAAAGCCCAAATGGCCAGGAGAATGTTGGTCGCGACAGGCACGTAGAATATTCTCGACGAGCCCTTAAGAAATCACAAGTGTGAAGTTGTGCACAGTCATGGCTACACGCTTAGTCGGCCGGGAGCCGCCCTCTTTGTTTTGTGTATATAATCACTCCCCTTCTTTATGGTGAATTTCATCTCCCACTTCATTCCGAACATGTCAACATCCACAGCTTCACCCCGAGACTTCATGAAAAAAAATCGCTGCATGGGTTTCGGAGGACAGACATCAAGCGAGCTTTGAAGCACTGCGTGAGGCACTCGCAAGAGTACCTGTATTAGCATACTACCAGAAGGAAAACCAATCACCCTATCATTAGATGCCAGCCAAGGTGGAATTGGTGCCGTGATAATGCAGGGTGGGCACCCGTTCGCTTTCTCATCTCGCTCGGTAACAGAGACGCAGCAGAGATACGCTCAGATAGAGAAAGAGATGCTCGCAATCATCCACGGCTGTGGGAAGTTCCAAGACTACCTCTTTGGACAAGCAGAGGTCGTTGTGGAATCGGATCACAAGGCGACAGAAATTATTTTCGAAAAGCCGTTATGTCAGTGCTCTCTCCGCCTGCAGTGTGTGCGCCTGAACCTACAGAAATAACATGTAACTGCTAAGTACACTTCGAGGAAACAACTTTTCATCGCTCACGCATCACGTTTTCCGAATAAAGCACAGCTTGAGGAAGAGTGCGCTCATTTCCATGTTAACTTCTTAGCGTGTCTTCAAGTATCCGACAGGCGCATGGATCAAGTGCTGCAGGAGACGGACCATTACCCAACCATGGTGCAACTTCGCCTGTATGCAAGCACAGGTGGCCCAACAACAAGACAGGCGTCACTCCCGAGCTACGCAGCTAATGGCGCTTCCGCGACGAGCTGCATACTCAACATGATATCGTGGTCCGGAGCAATCGCCTCAAGATCCCTGCCAGACCGCGCAGCGAGGTGCTTGCAGGGAGGAACTGCGCTCACAGGAGCACAAAACGTGAAGGCCCATGCTCGCACCATAATCTTCTGGCCGAGCATAAACAGCGATATTGAGGAAGTAGCTCGACACTGTCATAGTGGCCAAAGGTACAAACCAAGAAATGCGCGACTGCCGCTGCTAAGTGATGAGATTCCAACTCTACCTAGGGAGCTAGATGAGCTGATATTTGACATCATGATGGCGCCGAGAGAGAGAGAGACAACTTTATTCGTCGGAGTGGGGAGCTAGTTCATGGGCTCCTCAGGAAGGCCAGATGGCCGCCAGGCGATGCGTGACGGCAACCTCTTCGGCTCGCTCGACGGCTCGGAGTTGCACGTCCGGACTGGAGCTAAGCAGCACTTCCTCACACGATGTAGGTGACGGAGAGGTCCGGAGATAGGGTGGAGGGCGATCCTCTTCGCAGTCCCAGAGGATGCGACTGAGCGTAGCTAGCTTGCTGCACAGGTGACAGCATGGACTTAATCTATCCGGGTAAATGTAAGAGTATACGTAGGGATTCGAATATGAGTATGTCTGCAACCTGCGCCAGGTGAACTCCTGACGCTTGGTTAGTTTACTGTGTGGTGCGGGCCTAGTGTGTCGTATAAGACGGTAGTACTGGGTCATGTCGTGATATGAGTGCAGGACTTCGTTTGAGGTCTCCGGATACGGGAGGCCCACCGCTCGGCTGACGAATCGTCGAGCATGTTGGTGGGCCGCTTCGTTCCCTGGATTCCCCGCGTGAGCCGGGACCCATATCAACTCTACTGAGCGCGGTTCTCCACTGTTTTGTAGTGACTGTAGGAGCTTAGTGTAGTGTGTGCCACTGTTCTTCGCGCAAAGTTTGTTATGGCGGTTTTGGAGTCAATCATAACTATGCAGGCGTCAGTTGAGGCCACAGCCAACGCAATGGCGGCTTCTTCTGCTTCGGTGGGTGTGGCAGCGTTTAGCGAGCTCGAAGTTGTCTGTGCCTTGAGTCCTGGGCCTGGAACGGCGCAAACGGCGTAGGTGTGGGGTCTATCAGAGTACTGGGCTGCGTCGACGTACTCCACAGCGGTGTTGGTCCCGTACGTCTTGTGTAGTACCTGGGCCCTCGCTCTTCTTCTGCCGTCACGGTGGCCGGCGAGTGTGTTTTTGGACAGGGGTTTGATGATGAAGATGCGCCTTATGTGTGATGGGATGGTGGCGGGGTCGCTGCCCACTGGGGACGCTCTGAGGCCCATTCGAGCGAGCATCCAGCGGCCCGTCTTGCTACCTTGAAGACGGTGAACCTGTGATGTGCGATGTCCTTCAATGAGTTCTTCGATGGTGTGAATTCCCAGTTGAAGAAGTTTCTCGGTGGAGGTGTGTCTTGGTAAGCCGAGGGCTACCTTGTATGCGTGTCGTATAATGCAATCGGGGCGAGCTATTTCTGTCTTCTGTAACTGTAAGTATGGTACTGTATAGGTGAGACAGCTGACGGCAAAGGGATGGACGAGTTGGAGCAGGTCCTTCTCTTTCATGCCCTGCTTACGCGCGCTCACTCTGTGCAGTAGTCTCGTGGTCTGGTTCACCGTCATCTGGAGCCGGTCGATGGTGATGCCGTTCCGCCAGTTATGCTGCTGTATCATGCCCAGTACTTGTATGTCCTCGACATGAGTGACTGGCTGCTGGTTTACGCGTATCTTGATCTGAGGTGGGGGTGACTTGTGCTTGCTTCGGTCGGGTGGTCGGATCATGAGGAGCTCCGACTAGTGCTGGGAGCACTCTAATCCCACTGCCTTCACGTGTTGCACGACGATGTCGGTGGCGTGTTTGAGCGTTTCTTCAACTATGCCGTCCGACCCTTCACACGTCGAGAGCATGATGTTGTCGGCGTATAGCGTGTGTCTGAGTCCCGGGACTTCATTAAGTTTCGGAGGGAGGGTGCGCATTGCGAGGTTGAATAGGAATGGTGACAGGACTGCGCCTTGCGGCGTGCCTCTGTTCCCGAGCCGGATGGGAGCCGAGCGCAGGTCCCCGATCGCGAGCTCGACCGTCCTGCCTGTGAGGAACGACCTGATATAGTTGTACGTTCGTTCTCCGGGTTGCAAGTCGGTGCTCGAGCACGGCCGCGTGGAGCACAATGTCAATAGCCTTATGGACGTCCAGACTCAGTAGAGATTTCGTACTCGGACCACTGTCTGGATGCAAGAGGTCGTGGTGTAATTGAAGGAGGACGTCCTGGGTAGACAAGTGTGGCCGAAAACCAAGCATCGTTGGTGGTAGAAGATCCTGTTCCTCTGCAAAGTTCTGTAAGCGACAGAATAGTACATGCTCCATGCAGGAGGTGAGTGAAATGGGGCGAAGATTTTCTAGGTTCAGTTTCCTGCCCGGTTTTGGTATGAAGGCCACCCGTGCGTGTTTCCACTCAGGAGGTAAACAGCCGGAATGCCAGCATTCGTTCATGTATTCGGTTATTGCTCTCACTGACTTCAGGTCGAAGTTATGCAGCGCCTTGTTCGTAACCCCGTCGGGGCATGGCGCTGACGTCGTGCGCAGCTTGTGTAGCACAGCGCAGACCTGTGCCTCCAAAATGTCAGCGTCCAGCTGTTCGTAGGGAGCTCCGACGAAGTGTGGCAGGTGCGTGTCGCTCTGGCTCGACGTGTTAATGTACCGGCTGGCGAGCTCAGCAAGCAGGTCCGCGTCGGTGCCTGGGTATTGGTGTATTATTTTCGTCAGTTGGTTGCGTGCCGTTGACTTGGTGTTGCCGGGATCCAGCAGGCGTCGCAGCAGGTGCCATGTTTTCTTGCAGCCGAGCTGGCCGTTGAGGCTGTTACAGATCTGGCACCACTGCTGACGTTCCAGCGTAGAGGTGTGAGCTTCAATTTATCGTTCGAGCTTCGCTATGCGCCATCGCAGCTTGTTGTTGTGACGTTGGCGCTGCCGCCTATGCGTGAGGCTTTCGCGTGCTTCCCACATGTGCAAGAGGCGGGATTCTGTCGATGGTTGCTCTTGAGGCGCTAGCACATCATACGTCGTCGAAGTCACGTCGCTGCTCAGCGACCTGATCCATTCGTTGAGATCCGATATGGAGTCGGCTGCTGTTTCTTCTGGTAGCTGACGCAATTTATCCCACTTCGTGATGCGGGCCGTGGCGATCTTCGCCCTGCTGGCGGCCGTTTCAATAGACAGTGACAAAATGTAATGATCGCTGCCGACCGTGTGGCCTGTATTCTGCCACCGGACGCCCGGTATATTCTTGCAAAGGGATAGGTCTGGCGTGGTGTCTCTGCACACACTGTTGCCGACCCGTGTTGGTTGTTGTGGGTCGTTGAGTATAGTAAGCCCTAGATCTTGAGCGGTCTCCCATTCTCCGGTGCCCTTGTGGTCGGGTTTTGGGTAACCCCACTCTGGATGTTTGGCGTTGAAGTCGCCCAAATCAGTAGTTGCCCTCCTTTGGCCAGCAGAGACGCTTTGCGGAGGACTAGTGGGACGTCAGTGCCCTTGTCTCGAGGTGAGTTGTAAAAGCTGAGGAAGAAGAGCGGGCTGTCTCCCCTTCTCCTCGGCAGTATTTCAAGGAGTGTGTGTTGAACTTCTGTGCCTTGAATTTCGTGTTGTGTGGCTATAAGTTTGCGGTGTACAAGGATGGCCGTGTTGGAGTGAGGCTCGTCTGCCGGTCCTAGCTGATTGTATGGAGTGTACCCTGGTAGTTTTACGGAAGTGTTCGGTCTCTTGTAGTGCTATGATGTCTGGTGTGTCTTGCGTGTTGTGTTGAATGTGAAGCTGCAAGTACCCCCGCTTAGTGCGGTAGCTCCTGCAGTTCCACTGCCATACTGTCAGGGTTGTTCGTGGGCGATGTTACGTTTGTCGCGGTGTGAGGCCCTGCCTGGCGGGCTAGCGTTGGTGTGTGGCTGGCATCTTACGGATTTCCTCTAAGATGTAGTTTTGGCTGGTGTCTGTCGTTTCTTGTAGTGCGGCAAGCTATGTGCTTTGTTTGGCTTGTGTTGCCTCCACAGAGCTCTTGAGTGTAGTGTATGTGTTTATGGTGTCCATGCGGAACGCGTGAAATTCCTGAAGGTGTCTGGTTATAAGTTCGCTGATCACGTTAAAGCGCGCCTCAAGCTTACTTTCTAGGGCGGAGATGGCCGCCGTTACGGCAGCGACATTGTCCGCTTCAGTATGGAGTGAGGCAGTGGATGTGGCTGCCTTGCGCCTGTTTGAGCTTTTGGACTGTGGTGCCGTGCTAGTGGAGGCGGATGAGGATTCCCGTGTTTGTGATGTAGCTGCTGATGTCGGTGTGGATGTTTGAGAGGCGAGGACCCTGTCTATCTTAGCTTCAAAGGATTGGATATAGCTAGTTAATTGAGGTATCTGGGACTGCTGAGTGGAGATTTGGGCTTTGGGGGCCGAAATCTGGGCTCTCAAGGCGGAATTCTCCTTGGCCATCTCCCTCATCTGTGACTTGGATGCCAGCGACGCCGGGGGTCTATGTTGCCAGGCCACCATCTTGGGTGGCTCTCCGTGGCCTCGGCTAGACGACCGGAGCCGGTTTGCCGAGGGGGCTCGTTGGGTTGACCGAGATCTTGAGCGGCGGGTGCGGGACCGGGACCTGCTGGTTCGGCGTTGACGTTGGCCACTGGAGTCGAGCGGCGGGAACGACGACGACCGTACTCGGTGGGACGGGGACCGGGTGCTGGAGGTGCCGCTGCGAGACGTACTGCGCCGGGTGACCCGGGCAGGTCTTTGTGCTTGCTTCGTTTGTGGGGTGTGCGGCGTCTTCTTGACGAAGCGGTATTTGCAGTTTCAACTGCTGGTATTGTATGCCCCGCCGCCGACGATGCAGCGTGGCACGCATGTTGGAGCTTTTGGGCAGTTGTAGCATGACTCCACCCGGTTGTAGAACGGGTAGAGTCTGATGTCGGTGCCGTGATAGAATATCCATTTCGGGAGGTCCTTACTTGTGAGTGTGACCACCAGGTGCCTAGTCTGGCCCATGCATATGCTGCTCACAATAGGGATGTCGAGGTTGCTGGCTTGGAGGTCTGCCGGTATCTCTTCGTCCGAGAAATCGTCGAACGCATGAAACATGATTCCTCGCACGGCGTTGTCTGGAGGGGTAGCATACACGTGGAGGTCGACGGTGCGGGTGCCCATGTTGATGGATTTGATGCACAGGTAGGCTTGGGCACGCCGATAGTCCATGACGCTCAACGTGAAAGTGTTGCTGGTGGGATGCGTCCGTAGGCGATCCCGGTTCGCTGGTCGTTGATCGGGCAACGAGTCTGCCTTGAGCAAAGCTTCGTGTAGCTGCCTCGGTGGCACCTTGGTGAGGTCGATGGGTCACTGCGGGCATCCCACGATGTGGATGGCGTCTGCCGGCATTCTAGGTAGCGGTACGGTGGCTAGATGGGTAGGTGTGCCGACCGAGCGTAGTTCACCACTTCTCCGCATAATGACCCAAAGTGGCGCTGTGGACAGTATAACGGCTGAGCTACGCGCAACGTCGGCTGCGCTGTGTAGACGAGCAGCGTGGTTGATAGTATCGCTGCCTCTGCTCTAGCTGAGAAGTAGGCGTTATTCAATGCCGTTTTGAGCAGTGTAGGCAAAGCCAGCTAGAATGGGGATTTTCTCAGAAGACACGATAAGCTGAAGTTAATTTTCTAGCTTGGCGATTGGTCACATTTATTGGTATAAACGCGGTGCTCCAGCCCATTGCATTAAATACGTAGATGCATTTTTTCATGCATAAAACAATACTGCAGTGGTTTTATAGAGTATATGAAAACGTGTTTACGTGATATTTAGTAAGTTCTAATATTTCAATTTCGAGAAATCCAGCTATTGTGTTTATTGCTGCTTCAGTTACGGTATTTAAATTGTTAAGAGGCGAACTGTGTTGGTAAGTGCATATGGTTCACTGTTTGGTTGCATTAAAATTAAGCAATACGTCTTGGGCTGGATTCATGAATATATTTAAAATACATGAAACGCTCTCATAACTTGAGTCAGCAAACGCACCAACATAAATAGCTTAACGCCAGCAAGGTCGCAACGTTGGTCCACCATATCACAACATTATTCACAGCACACGTACGCCTCCGCTTCAGGTGATTCCTCTTCTCCCTGTTGCTTTCGCGTGCCATGTTCTTGCCCTTGACAAGTAAAGGCCTGTAATTGAATAGAACTTCACAACATCGTTTGTGATCTCTTTCTTGTGCCGCTTACTGCCTATCAAATTGGGAGGATTTAGCTGCAGAAAGGATGCATATTCGGCGATACTGTTCCTTCTTAACTCATTTAAACTGAAGCACAGCTTGAAGGCGTCTTCGAGCGATGCTACCAGTTTTTTAGTGCTTCAGAAGGGAGCAACAGCCCTGACCTACTCATTCTGTTGAATTCAGTACGTAATGTCCCTGAACAAACGGAGCACTTGGTTCTTTGCAGGAACTTCCTTGCTACATAGCCTGCACTATATTAATATCAGCCTAGAGCCACTTTTCTTTTCCCTGTAGCAGCGCAATGGTGCTCGATGACGCAGGCGCTGAGCACCTCGTGTGCGGCTTGCAAATTTCCAATGTCGATCGAGGAGCTCATCGACGCACGCTTTTCGGTGTACCGCTTGCTGATTAACGTCGCCGATACTGAGCAAGCTACTGAGCAGCCCGGGGCGAACATTTCCGCTGTCTTTCTCACAAATTTAGAGCCCGACTTGGAGTTCAGAGCTAAGCAGTAAGTCTCCTTGGTGGTCTTCTTTCGTGGAGCAATGCCGCCGCTAATCTCACCGGTCATTTTTCCGACCTGGAACATTGCACATCGCTTAGGAACTTGCGAACAGTACGAGAGACCCGGAGCTCTTCACCTTTGAAACTGTCACGAACAGACGACATACAACTATTCCAATACGGGCTTTATTTTTATTTTTTGCTCGCCCCCAGCCCCCTGTAGCAGACGACGCGCGCTGCGGAACCGTTCTTCTGACCGCAGCGCCAATTTTGCGTCATGACGCGGAGAAGCGGAGAACTACGCTCCATTCGCGCCGGTCGGCACGCCTACCCATCTAGCCACTGTAGTAGCGGAGCGCGTCTGCGTTGGGGTGGCGGGCGCGGCTTGGGGTTCGATGTGCTCCGTCCGTTTTCGTAGGAGCTCGCTTCCGTCGCACTGAGGCTGGGAACTTCCTTTCCTTGAGCGTTGAGCTCGCAGCGGCATCGTTCTTGAGCAATGTAGCCGCGCGACTTCCAGGAGTCGTCCGACCATTTTTCCTCTGAGATAAGTTCTCCTTCGACCGTTGACTCCATGTCGGTGGGCGACCGGGGCACGTCGAGAGAGCAGTTGCTGTGGCGCGAGGCATACCTGGGGCCGTGCTTGCGCTAAGCCCGTTAGGCTTCCGGCGGCGAGCGTTGTGGTTCGGGGAAACTAAAACTCTGCTGGGAGAATCTCCGAAGGTCGAGCGTAGAGGATGATGTCTTCGTTGTCCTGATACCTACCCGCACCCACTCCTGCAGGAATCATACAAGTCGGTGAAGTTGGCGCGGCGAAAACACAGAAAATCGCAGGAGCCGACGTGGAGTACGACCGTCCACTCCGAGCGCTCGCAGCGTCTCTGACGGCGCCGAATACTTGGTTGTGCCCGATTTTTATTCTTCGTTTTTTTTTCAATCAGACCCATGCAGGCGTTATTATCGAACAAGGTGACTTCAGCATTGAATGAAAACTTTGCAACACACTTCTTCCCAAGGTGGCCTTGTACTGACAACGGGCCACCATTCAGCAGTCAGCCGTTCAATGATTACATCGGTAAGAGTGGTTTCCAGCACCTTCATTCCAGTACATATTGCCATCGTTCGAATGGAATGGCGCAACGAGCAGTACAGGAAGCTAAAGGCTCCTAAGATGGTGTCGTTTCTGCACAACTGAATTTTGTGCTGTTTTGCTTGAGTGAGGCCCTCTCCTCGTAACTCTTCCCTGAAGTTCCCGGTGCAGAAACTCATGGCTTCACAGAAAAGAACGGTACTTCCGGTGCCAACCACCCACCTACAGCCAAATATGGTGTCGCCCACGACTGTGCAGCGACGGCTTCAAGACAACAGGCGTAAACAACGCCACTTCTGCAAGAGAGGTACGCAGCCTCTTCCAGATCTTCGCACTGGCTCGACCGCGACAATGGACAGCGCGCCCTCAGAAACGTGGTCCGCTGTAAAGGCCTTACAACCGGCTGAGACCCCTCGTGCGTACATTGTTGCAAAAGAAGAGGGGCGAAAGTTTCAGCCTGCACGAGAACACCTCAGGCCGACGCGTACTTCTTTTTCTGAAAACCATGTGACACCAACACCACAGCCTCTTGTGCCAGCCGAAGGCACCTCTGAGCCATCTGAATCTACAGAACTCCGCAGAGCCCAGGCAAGCGTCAACCACCGCGAAGATCCCCCCGGAATCAGAGTTCTGAAACATGGCATGTTAAAAAAAAGTGAAGATGTGACGTAGTGCACGGTCGTACACACGCGCTTAGCCGGCCGGGTGTCACCCCCAATGTGTTGTGTATATAAGCACAGCCCTGGTGGAATAAAGCCTCTTTTCATGCACCATGCTCAGACTCATCTACAACAAGCAGGTTGCTGGTATAATTAAGAATCATTGTAATGCGAAGTAGCAGTTTTCAGATTTTAGGGAAAATACCAGTGGTATGTGTCATGAGTGAGTGGAGAGCGAAACAAAACTGCGGAGGAGCGGCAGCTCCAAACACCATCGAGTGGCCGACAAAGAATACGATGTTGGCGGGTGGTGGCAAGTGTGGCCGGACGAGGAAGAAAGTGGATCAACCAATCAGTAGCGGGCCCAAAACCTCGGGTACTAGGAACGAGCAGAGAGAAGGCGAGACTGGATCGCTGGAAGAAGAGATCGCTCAGAGACGGGGGTTCAAAGATTGCTGGTGTCCAGGTCGGTGTCGTCGGGGTTCGGACCCAAACCCGAGAGCCTCGACAAAACCAGCACGACCCCGGCTGTCACTGGAGAGATCCGCCGAGCGTAGGCCTCGGTTATTCCTGCTGCACCTGCCGCTGTTGGCGTTCCTGTGGCTCTTCCTCAGCCGCGGTGCAGAGAGCAAAGATCACCTGGGGGTGACCAGAGGCCTGGAGCGGCGCTGGTGAGAGGCGCCAGGGCGAAGCCGCGAGCCAAGGACCTAGTACGTGCGCCGCTCAGCTGTAGCGGTCGCACCTGGACGGCCTTCGACTCTGACAGCCTGGGACTCTCATGCCCCGGGTTGGCCATGTGTCCATGTGTCACCATGTGTCCGCGTCCCTAGTATGCCACTGCCCGCCACGCTACTACTGCCGTCAACGCAAGTGCCAGTGCATGCTGTCAACGCACTACCCGAGTAAATAGGACTTTTGATGATTCTGTTTTTCTTTATTTGTTTGGGACCGAGAGGCGGTTGAAGTTATTGCGTGGACTAACGTGGCCAGTTGTACTTTTGTTTGTTTTTATGTAATTCCTATGTGTTGTTTACTGTTCTACTGTTCTTTTTCTTGTAGTGAATATTTATTTTGTTTTTGGACAAAAATGGCTGCTTCTTTTCTGAACTGAGGCTCTTACTTAGTTTAACAACTCACACCCGAGGAACTTGTCGTCACAAAATTGACGTCTGCTAGGACAGGACAAGACAAAGCCATTTGTTGCAGTTTGCATTACCGTATAGTCATCGCGATGAGTTTGTCAGAGCTTACGGCGTTGGGCGAGCGTATGAGTCTGCAGAGCGCGGAATTGAGAAAGTGGGTAGATGAGAAAGCCGACCGGGCGCAGGTGGAGGCTGCCAAATCACGTGAAGAACGGCTCGCGGAGCGTGAGGCAACCAAGCAACGTTTAAAGCTTGAAGAGAGGGCACTGGAGCTACGCCTTACGTTAGCCGAGCCAGGAGGTGGCACAGAATTGGCAACAAAGAAGTCGTTCATCTTTTGTGTACCCGCACAGCCTAATTCCAGTGTTAATGAGAATCGAGACGACTTAGGCGCTTATGTAAAGAGATTTGAGCGTGTCGCCAATGGTCAGGAATGGCCTAAAGAGAAATGGGCCACGGCACTGAGTTTGTGTCTGGATGGGGAAGCCTTTAAGGTGTTTCGCCGCTTGTGGCCTGAGGAGTCGATGGACTATGACAAGGTAAAAATGGCATTGCTCCAGCGCTTTCGTTGTACTGCCGAAGGCTATCGAGGAAAATTTCGTTGCAGTAAGCCCTACGGCAATGAGACAGCTAAGCAGCGCACTACTAGGCTTTTCAGTTTTTTTCGACAGATGAATAGAGATAAGTGTCCAAGGGAAATCTTTTGACGCGGTTCTGGACTTGATAGTCGCTGAACAGCTTTTGAATAACTGCCATAGTCGTTTTTCACTGTTTCTTCGCGAGCGGAACTGCCAGACGGTTGACAAAATCGCAGAAGCGCCTGACCACTTCATAGAAGCCCAGCGACAAAATAACTTGCTTGTTTTCCGGGAGAAACAAAATGAAAGCAAAGAAAAAGACGGTGGTCAAACGGTGAGGTCCAGCATCAAATGCTTTGTTTGTGGCAAATCAGGACACAAAGCATCAGATTTCCACGTAAGGGTAAACCAGCCCTATTGCGGATACTGTCGAAAAACGGGACATGACGCCCAGTCCTGCAAACGGAAAGGTGGCAATGCAAAAGCATCGGCTTGTCTTTCTTCACCTGTTGAAGTTCAATGCAAGAAAGAAGAGTCAAAGTTTCACAAGGAAGACGCGACCGAAGTGTCTCCAAATCAACCAACGGCAGTCTACAACTTACCTGCTTTGCCAAAGGAAGTATATGAAAAAATGTGGTTGATCCCTCTTATATAGGAATCGGTATAGAACACGAAAGTGAAACGTGTCTTCACAGAAGTAGTGTAATGTTTATTGCACATTGATATATAATGTCTATTGGTGTTTTGTGGCTAAAGCGCCCTTAGGCGTTGATGCACCCACGCTGACGCCTGGTGGCACGTCTCCTCCATCACGACTACCAACGTCGATGACCATGAGCAACCGTCGTGCATATGGAAGCTGCACTACGCTGCACACGCTAGCACAACGCGAAAGACGAAGCACGTAACTGACACACTAATACAACGCGCAAGACAAAGCACGTAACTGAATCGTCACCGAGTCAAATCAGCGCGTACAGCGCGTCGTAATTGCAGCCTCCGCGATCAACTTCAGAAACATTTTCAGAGCTTATTGCGGAGGCCACGCTCCGCTGTGCTGAGTACGGTGAACGCCACTACCAACGCCACCTAGGTGGCGTTGGTAGTGCTTCTTGATGCCAGCGTCCCTTCGAATGCTGGCATCGAAGCGTCGTAGTGCTGAGACCACCAAAGCGTTCACTGTCGGTGCGCGTTAGTGTCATAATGCAGTACTTGTCTTTTCTGCTCGTAGGCGGCGGCACCGCCCCGAGCAAGAGCGCGGGTACACGGAGGAGTGTTAGATATATAAGGCGCGTCTGTGTAGCTCTCTGCAAATGCGTTTGTGGCGCAATGGGTTAAACGCTCGGCGATCTATCGTCGCAGACCGAGAGGTCGTGGGTTCGATTTCCAAATTTTGCATGTTTGTGGAACTTTTTCTTCTGGTTTCTTTCTTTGTATTATGTTCTATGACGTATTTCCGTGACGGAAATACGTCAGTGAAGTCTTGGTGGACCCCGGCATAAAACACTTTCGTGTTAAAAAAAGCGGTATCGGTACTACGTGGCACGGGCAGCAACAGTCTCGCCGTACGCCAATCTCTTGTCCCGGATGACGCGATGATCGGCACGAAGGCAACGCTGCTCGCTGACGGAAGTACTGTTGAAGTGCCGGAAGCAAAGGTTCACATCTCTTCGCCATATTTTTCAGGTCTTGGCATCGTGAAATGTTTGAGAACCTCACTATACGATGTCATAGTCTGGTATGTTACAGGATCATGGGACCCGACAGATCCTGACCCAGCCTGGAAGCCTCCTAGTAACACCAGCAAGCTCCCTGGAAGTAGAAGGACGGACTGTCGAATAAAGCACCCCAACCCAGTTTTGGTTTTAGCGAAAGTTGCGACTGAGCACCGCAAGACCGTCTCGGACTTGCTTCAAGTATCAAGGCAGTTGTTCCAAAAGGAACAAGAACAAGATGTCAGTTAGTCTGCAGGAAGAAGATCGGCAAAACGTTCCCTGGCGCGGGATCAACGGCACAGTCGTTCTACATGGACAAAGGGATCTTGTAACCCGATTACCTGTTTTTCCCGGGAAGACGGTACAGCAAGCGGTGGTCCCAAAGAAACTTCGTAGCCAAGTTTTGCTACTCGCGCATGAAAATGCATTGTGCGGACATGGAGGAATTAGGAAGAATACGGAGAAAGTACTTGGTGCATTCTTCTAGCCCGGCGTTCAAGCACATATCAAAAGATATGTTCGATCTTGTGACTCCTGCCAAAGGACGTTTCCCAAAGGGAAACTCGGCAAAGCTCCACTCGGTCGCTTGCCGCTCATCTCATCGATACACCGCTCGAGTGAGTGGCAGTGAACATCATAGGTCCTTTGTCGCCAACTTCTAGTAAACGAAACCGTTATATCTTAACATTGGTAGACTTCGCCACGCGGTTCCCTGACGCTGTACAGCTATCGGGTATTGATTCAGCTACAGTAGCTGAAGGTTTACTATAAATGTTCTCTAGGGTCGGGTTTCCACGAGAAATCCTGTGCGATGAGGCTTCTTGTTTTACGTCGTCTTTAATGAAATAAGTGAATGAACTGCTTGCTATTAAACACCTCAGCTCTACTCCCTACCATCCAATGTGCAACGGTTTGGTTGAACGGTTTAACGGCACACTAAAGGGAACGCTGCGCAAGCTATGTCAAGAGCAACCGAAGATGTGGGACCGATACCTTGCGCCTCTTCTCTTCGCATACAGAGAGGTGCCCTCAGACGAGTCTCGGGTTCTCACCCTTCGAACTGATATATGGTCATCAGGCAAGAGGGCCATTGAGCGTCCTTAAGGAGTTGTGGACAAAATATGGGCTCGATGAGGAAGCGAATACCACTTACGGATACGTACTAGACCTTAGAAAACGATTAAAAAAACGCTAAATTTGGCGGATGGAACCCTTGCCAAGGCACAAGCATCACAAAAGCAATATTATGACAGAAAGAGTTGTCGCAGACAGCTGACCGTTGGGGAGCGAGCATTGCTGCTGCTCCCAAGAAAACGTAATAAGTTGTTGATGCACTGGAAGGGACGCTTGGTTGTCAGGAGAAAGAAGAGCGATTTTGAGTATTGGTCATGGACCTTGGCAACAGCAGGAAGTTGTTTCACATCAATATGCTGAAACGTTACGAAGAACGCCAACCGTTAGAGAGAAAGTCCAAGCGTCGACATTCATTGTGGTTGAAGAAGAGGAAACGGATAACCCTATTCCCAGCTTCAAGACTAGAGCGGAACCCGATATTGACGTTATTCAGAAGTCAAAGGAATTGAATGAAACACAGAAATTGCCGGTAGAAGAATTGTTGGAATCACATAAGAATATATTTTAGGAAGTTCCTGGGAGAACAAATTTGTTAGAATGTTGACTCGAGTTGACAACATCAGAGCCAATCAATACATCTCAATGTCCCTTGCTTTTCGCCATGCAAGACGTTGTTGAAAAAGAGGTGAATGATATGCTCAAATTAGAAGTCATCGAACGATCACAGTCCCCTTACAATTCACCTCTGATCCATGTTAAAAAACCGGATAACACCTATCGGGCTTGCATCGATTTCCGGCGTATAAACAGTGTTCTCGTGTCTGACGCCGAGCCCATTCCGAGAACAGACATGATGTTCACCGAAGTAGGAATAAAAATATATTTTGCCAAGCTTAATTTGACAGAAGGGTATTCGCAAGTGCCACTGGAAGAAAATTCCCGAGAAAAGACCACGTTTTCGACAAAGTCGGGCCATTACCATTTCTCTACATGCCGTTCGGTATTAAGACAGCGGCTTCTTTCATTTTCGCACGGCTTATGAGGGCTCTGTTAGTGGGTATTCCTAATGTAGTACATAACATAGACGATGTACTCATAGCCACCCATACCTGGAGCGAACACATGTTGACGCTCGAACAACTGTTTGACAGAATACGGGCGGCTGGTTTGACAGTTAAGCCGCAAAAGTGTGAAATTGTAGCCCTGTCTATCGCCTTCTTAGGACATACATTAGGAGGTGGAGAAATTTGACCGGTGGAAGGTATGTTAGAGAAGATTTTGAAAGCTCCTAAACCCGAAAACAAGAAACAAGTTCGGTCATTTTTAGGACTTGCGGGATACTACCGATATATGATCCCACACTACGCCGAGAAGGCACAGCCATTGGTGGAAATGACTAGAAAACGAGAAGGTAACCGCGTGATTTGGACCCCGGACCGAGAAGCCGCGTTTGAAGTTACCAAGAGCGTGCTGGCTTCCAAACCTATCGTCAAGGCGTCGGACCTTAACAAAGAATTCCAACTCCGCTCCAACGCGTCCGACAAAGGCATAGGAGCTGTGCTCATGCAAGATCACAACGGGGTTCTACATCCTTTTCGCTATGCAAGTAGACAGCTAGTTCCTCGTTAAACTTGGTACTCCGCAATTGAGCGCGAATATCTGGCACTAGCGTGGGCAGTTGAGAAATTTCATGTTTTTCTTTATGGCACTCCATTTATAATTCAAACGGATCACCAACCCTTGAGGTACTTGTCCCACGCTAAACACCTAAATAGTAGGGTGCTGCGGTAGAGCCAAGTCCTGCAAGAGTACTCTTTTAATGTAGAACAGATAAAAGGCTCCGAGAATGTAGGCGCAGATTTTTTTAGTAGACTACAAGCGCAACTGGTCTACTCTTTTTACTGTGTTTATTTATTGTGCATCTGTCGCTTTGCTATTTTATTGTACAAGCGCTGCTAAACCCTTCTCTCTGTACCACGTTCTTTTTTATGAAAAAAAAAACTTATCGCGAGGGGGACTCTTTGTCATGAGTGAGTGGAGAGCGAAACAAAACGGCGGAGGAGCGCAGCTCCAAACACCATCGAGTGGCCGACGAGGAAGACGATGTTGGCGGGAAGTGGCACGAGCGGCCGGACGAGGGAGAAAGCGGATGAACCAATCAATATTGGGCACGAAACCACGGGTACTATGAACCAGCAGAGAGAAGAAGACGAGACTGGAACGCTGGAAGAAGATCGCTCTCTCACCAACTCAAAGGCTGAAAAGTACATGAGAGAGACTCCTACTAAGAAAGACTTCTTAAAAGACAGCGTTTTAGACGAAGCAGCCTCTGCTGCTCTGCTTTCTTCACCATAGGAACCTTAACAGTTTTTCAGTGAAACTGTCGTTCCATACATTCCGCTGAAAACAGATTTATTATATCTTGCTTCTAAATATTCTCCAGATATTAATATTTTACAGGAAACTTGGCTTACTGCTGATCAAAATTTTAATCTAAAATATTTCCGATGTTTTCGATTGAATCGCCTTTCCCGAGGCGGTGGTTTAGCTATCTTTGTGTCAGCAATGATCTGCCATAAAGCTACGATAGCACATCAGATAATGTCACCAGAATGTGAGATGTTAGTATTGGATATAACGATTCCTGGTTGCACGCCATTTTCCCGACTTAACACGTTCTTCCCTGCTGGGGTGCAAGGTACCCGTTATCTCGTTACCACTACTGCTTACAGTCAGAAAAACGTCATACTAGTAGGCGACTTTAATTCTCACTATGTATCGTGGGGTTTCCGAACGGATACTTGTGGCAAACGGTTGTGGGATTGGACTTTATCAAATCATTTCTCCTGTTTAAATTCAGGAGTACATACTTTCGTTCGCGGTCAGTCACGTTCTCCCCTAGATCTTACGTCTGTCAGCTCGAGCATTTCAATCACCTCCTGGAACACAGTTGACTCCCGTACTAACATCTGTGATCAACTACCTATAATTTTAGAACTGGTTACTCCGTCAACTTGTTTAGATGATCATGTGCGCACATTTGTAAATTACTCAAAATTTAAAAATGTATTAAAATCTGCTTTAAACGCTCAAAAAGGCATGGAGAAGGATATTAAGGCAATGAGGCTTTGTTCAATACTGAAACAAACATCAAAAAAGTCTCAATTTGTCGTACTATCTACTAAAGGTGGTTCTTATTGTCCATGGTGGAATTCTGACTGTGAGCGAGAGTTTAGACGTCGAAAAGTTGCATGGAAAAAACTTTTATATAACCAATGTCCTGTAAATTGGGCAGATTATACGTATGTAGCTGCTACATTTAAGCGAACAGTCGCAAAAGCTAAGGACGATTACGATTCGAAACACTACACTTATCTATCAAAGTCTAGTAATAAAAAGCTCTGTTTAAATTTCTTAGATCCCCTAAAGTTATACCAGCCCCAGTGAATATCGACTCAGTCGTTCTATCAACAAAGGAGGTATCAGAGTCACTTGAGAAAATTGCTAAAGGTGCAGCGCGACGATTTACACATAAATTGCAGACAGGACTATCGAAACCTCCCTCGGCCGACGACTTTCTGGAAGTCACATTGACAGAGCTTGAAAACATAATTAGGTTATTACCGGCGTCAGCCCCAGGCCCAGATGGAATTACAACACGAATGCTAAAAGTTTTGTTTGATTATGCGCCCCAAGACCTATTAAATATAGTAATTTTTTCTCTAAAAAATTCCTGGATTCCAAGAGAGTGGAGGGTAGGTAAAATTATTTCACAGTTGAAGAAAAAAGCATCTGGACTTAACCTAGACAACAAAAGGCCAATTTCTCTTACTTCCAATGTCGTAAAATTATTAGAAAGGATAGTTCATGGGCGCTTAACACATTTTATGCAGCACAATACAATTCTCAGTCCTTGTCAGATTGGATTTCGTCCCGCGCACTCGATATGGTGGGCTCATGTAGATCTGGAGAGCCGCATTAAACTAGCGCGTCGCAAACGAGAGTATGCAGCTTTGGTGACGCTGGATGTGGCAAAAGCATACGACAGTGTAGAATACCTTATTCTATTCAATAAACTGAAGCCTACGAATTTACCGAAGTATATTACCGCATGGATATATGAATTTATGAGAGATAGACAATTTTATTGTTTTCAACACGGCACTTCGACGTCTAAATAAAAGCAAACAAGAGGTGTACCAAAGGGTGCAGTTCTTACCCATTTTGTTTAACGTTTTGCTAAGCACAATTCCTTTGTCCAGAGAAGCGAGCCTTTATGTTTATGCGGACGATATCGCATTTTTTTACATCTGCAACTAATGTACACTCACTGCACCAGTCGTTGCAGAATTACCTAGGAAAGCTTGAGACATGACTAGATGAGTTATGCATGTCATTAAATGTTAATAAAAGGGCTGTACTAGTTTTCCCATTAACTGCACCAGTGCATATATCCCTCCAATATCACCAGGAAACCGTTCCTCAAGTTAACTCGGTGAAATACCTTGGTGTCATATACGATGGCAAGCTTGTCTGGCGCACTCACATTGAACATATCGCAACAAAGGCTGAACGTGCCGTAGCTATGCTCCACCGGCTCAGTCACCGTCGCTCAGGACTACGCAGGGATACATTAATGATGATATATAAAATGTATATTTGGCCCATATTACAATTCGGTTGCGTGTTGTTTTCCGGTGGTCCCACCTATAAAATTAAACCTATGGTACTATATTAGAAACAAATTCTCTACGATTATGCCTTAGGCTACCTAGATTCGTTGCCAACACTGTCTTATATCAGGTAGCTAATATACCCACTCTAGATTGTAGATTCCGCATGATTACGGTTTGGACTTTTCTTTAATTTATGAATTTTCAAGGAGGCGTGCACAATACATATTTTTCACTGAACCGTCGGAGTTTTTTAACGTATCGTGGTCGCGATTACACAGTCCTCAGATAATATTTGTGCACGCACAGTTACAACAATTGAATGTGGCATTACGTCAAGTTTGCCATTCGAATAATGCATTAGCAGACCGCAAAATTGAATTCGAGGACATATTTCCTAATCATACCAAACTATTGCCTAGCAGACATTTAAATAATGTAAGGTGCTTCTTCCGACGGGGGTAATGTCGCAGTATGTAATGTGGAAAGAAGAGGACATGGTTGGTGCCCTGAGAGACGACAAAGAAGATTCTGGGTTTCGCTTCTCTACGCAGCCATTAAAACCCAACTGTAAATACCAGTACGCTTCTTCCTTCCCGTAACATTATATTAAAAGACCAGCTAAACCAGCGAGCTACTGACAACATAATAGCTACCGACGCTTCCGTGTGCAATGAGAAGGCAGGAGTGGGGATCTTCTCTGAATCTCTTCAATGGTCTTACTCTCTTCGCCTTCCCTACTTCGCACTCATTTTTCAGGCAGAACTAATAGCGCTTATATTAGCCCTACGAAAAATTACCCAAAACGATTCATTAGCAGCTATTGTGACTGACTCACTGTCTGTATGCACAGCACTTACAGCCTCGTCAAATTGAAAAATTTTGCTAACATTTTGTTCAATGGTTCCTTCGTACTTGCGGCAACTATACTTGCTTTGGGTACCGGGACATCGCGGTTTGCACTTGAATGAAATGGCTGATTCACTCGTACGAGCATCACTTAATGGCCCTATCATATCTGTTTTGCCGACATCAGCTTATGTCACCGCGGGTATGTACAGAAATTTCTCTATATCACAAAAGTCCGCAAAATCTATTTTAACATCGTCTTCTGATTTCCACATCTTTGCTTCTCATGGAATAATAATTGGTGTACATCAAGGCAATTCGAAGTTTCTATTACAATATTGAGATGCCGTATACCGCCTCTAAATTTTTACTTACACAGGTCTGGTCTCGCTGTGTCCCCTTTATGTTCTTCTGCAATGAATCCGAATCCATAGAGAATTCTTTCCTTTCGTGCCGCCGATTTTTAAGGGAAAGAAAAATCTTAGAAATTGCATTTAGAAAACATGGCCTATTATGAACCTCACCAACCATTCTCTCCTTTGGGGCGACTTCACTGGGACACAGTGACTCACAGGGATGCTTTTCTTGCAGTTTACAATTTCATTAGAGATACAAAAAGATTACCCTGCTGAATTTCCAGAATTATTAATTATTACTATTATTTCACTTCTTTATGATAAAATTGCTTTATCTTAAAATTAGGAATAAATCTCAAATTAACATTAGGTTTTCGTTAAATTTTCTATAAACATAGTTGAAACCGCCTGCCTCTTGGCCAATCCCCCGTAGTGGGTATGCGCCAAAGTTTAGGTAACAAGATAAGACAAGATTGCTTGGAGACTGGGGTTCAAAGCTCGATGGTGTTGAGGTCGGTGTCGTCGGGATCCAGACCCAAACCCGAGAGCCTCGACAGAACCAGCACGTCCCCGGCTGTCCCTGGAGAGATCCACCGAGCGTAGGGCTCGGTTATTCCTGCTGCAGCTGCTGCTGTTTGCGTTCCCGTTCTTGTTGGCATTCCTGTGGCTGTTCCTCAGCCGCCGTGCGTGGAGCAGAGTTTACCTGGGGGTGACCAGAGGCCTGGAGCGACGCTGGTGAGAGGCGCCATGCCGAAGGCGCGAGACAAGGAACTAGTACGTGCGCTGCTCAGCTGTAGCGGTCGCACCTGGACGGCCTTCTACTCTGACAGCCTGGGTCTCTCATGCCCCGGGTTGGCTCCATCATGCATCCGCGTCCCTCGTATGCCACTGCCCGCCACGCCACTATACTGCCCTCAACGCAAGCGCCAGTGCATGCTGTCAACGCACTGCCCGAGTAAATAGGACTTTCGATGATTGAGTTTTTCTTTATTTATTAGGGACCGAGAGGCGGTTGAACCTATCGCGTGGACTAACGTGGCTAGTTGTACTTTTCTTTGTCTTTTATGTACTTTCTGTGTGCTGTTTACTGTTCTACTGTTCTCTTGTTTTCTTTTTCTTGTAATGAATATTTATTTTGTTTTTAGACAAAAATGGCTTCGTCTTTTCTGAACTGAGGCTCTTCCTCAGTTTAACAACTCACACCCCAGGAACCTGTCATCACAGTATGAATTACCTGCAGGATGGTTTGTGCTCGTTCGAACTCCTCTTAGAGTCGTTGAGAAAATGATGAGGTCTCCTATAAATACAGAAGGCAAGATTACGACTTAGCCAGATTACATGGTGTCGTTTGTTAGATTACATTTGTTGAAAGTTTGCGAGCGAAGGATGCACTTTGAAAGGGAGGGCCTTTATTGTTACACACCATCGGGTATAATAAAGGTAGTCTTTTTCCGGCGCTGTTGTTGAACTTAAATCTTCTAGTAACCACTGCGCAATTACATTGACGAAAAATTGCAATCATGCCGGAGACAATCTGTATTGTAACCAGTGCGGGACAACGGATAAACACCTTTTTTGGTGCGTGGTTGAGTTTACGGTAGCCTTTATTCTGCAAAACACGATAGGTGATGCCCACGCACTAGTGCAAGGTTGTAAACCCTCCTCTTCGACTTGACTGCGAAAGGCATCGTCTACTTTCCGGGAAACCAAAAAAGCATCTTGACATTTGGGTATGACAGTGGGCTCAGTGACGATTCAGGTGTTGGTCGCGGGTTGGTTGTTCATCGATTTGAGTGTTTGAGGGACAGCAGCCTAACTACAATAGGTCACTGATCCCAGTTTCCCCAACATAGGCAGTATTCGCTACGGCTAAAAGAATCCATACACGTTGCTTTGCAGTTATGGAAACCCAATGCGCCTTGGTGACAGTGATGGAGACTGCCGTCACTGTGGAGCCGCAGATACGCATCAATTTTGTGAGGACGCTCGCTGTAGCAAACGTTCTCAGGGCAACATTGGAGTTCAGAACCTTTTGGAGTTTTGCGCTCACGAAACGTCGTTTGCGGTCTGTGAGACTTGTTTTCTCATAGGAGGGAGTAGGCGGTGCCTCTGAGAGTTAGACTTATAGTGTGGTGTTCGCTGCCGTAGAATTCGTTCCATGGTTGTTGGCTCACGAAAAAACTTGTCTTATACTATGTTCGCAAGCACTCAAAGACCAAATAGGGGCAAAATGATGTATGGTTCTTATTTTAGGATACTTTTTTTTATTCAAGGTAGCCTAAAAGCCCTTACGGCTTTACATAGGGGTATTACAATAAATCAGTGGTACATAAAGTGCGCATTCAGAAAAATAAGGTATGTTAGAATAAAACAAGAAAACAAACAACAAATTTAAAAGCAGTTCATTCGACTTGGTGCAACAAAAATCACGAAATAAAGTGGAGCACAAGAACATATGCAAAACCTTGATGACCCATATGGTCATTAACGTGGGTGTTACAATAAATGAAGGATAGTTTCCATGGATAATTGACGTGGCTAATACTTGCTGAAATAATTGCGCATTAAAGCAAGTACTGTGTTTTACCATAGGATAAGAAGTGAAATGAAAACAAAGCAGTACATGGAACTCGCTGCTAACCTGAAAAAAGCCATTTCCACAAGGAACATTAAATATAGTGAAACAAAAGTAAAACAAAAAATGGAGCACAATAAGACACTTTCGTCTTGAGCGAATGACCTATAGAATGCCATTCAAAGAAAGATGCTATATAAAGAAGCCTTTAAATTTTTTTCGGAATTCATCGTGACTTAGAGCGAATACGATTGCATTTTGTAACACTTTCCAGTTTTATAATCGAGAACGACAAGCGAGTAACTCAAGAATGTGCGCGCAACCATGCCTACCACAGCTGTTAAGATTTTAGAGCGAAGCTGTCTACGGCGAGGTAATGGTGACCGCGCGGTAATATCATCATCATCGTCAATTAATTATAATTCAAGAATAAAAGGCGTTTAAATCTAGCTCCTGTTATAAAAGAGAAATCAGGAAGAACCTGTACGACCGGACCATTTAGTGATGACGATGCAAGCCAGTCAGCTTATTCATTTAAAAAGATTCCACTATGTACGGGGACCCAGACAAAGCGGACTTCAGACAAATTATCCGGAGCAAGAGTCTAATTAGGAAAAGAGCCAATTAATCGTCAAGTCTTTTTCATCATTATGATTAACTATAATCATCAGTAATGGCTCGAGCGTCGTCGCCTTCTTCTACAGCTGGAAAGACAATGCGCTCTTCATTCCAACGTAGAATTTCACTTCTCTGCTGTCGTCCTAGGGTACGGCCAAGCTAGCGGCAAAAAACGCGCGCGTCATGCCGCGAGGCCACCGTGGCAAGCGCGTCTCGCCGCGCGGCAGCGCGATAAGATCTCGCGCGCTCTCGGAACGCTGAATCACCATGAGCAGAAAAGGTACGATCGGATAGCATCCACAAATCCCTCCATGGAACCGCGAGAGACGACGATCGTCGATTGTAAAGCCGGCGCGGAGCGGCGGCGGTCCGTCTGCCATGGCTCCGTGACGTCACCCTCATCGCTCTTGATTGGTTCTTCATCTCGCGGCACGCGGCATTTGCCGCAGAAATGGGTCTCGAAGCCATTTCGCGCGGCACGCCGCAAAAACCCCGATTCCTGCCGCTTTTGCCGCGCCCGGCATGACGCGTTGCCGCGCGTTCTTGACGTGCGTTTTTGCTGCGTGTTTTTGCCGCTAGCGTGGCCCTACTCTTGGGGAGGCCGCGTTTACAGGGGTATTAGCCATTGCTTAAGGGGGTATGAGCCATTCATTGTCTTAAGTGACGGACAGATTTAATTACAGAGGTGACACGCGAATGTGTGTGCATACCTATCGTCACGATGACCACAAATCATGACAATGAATACGTTCGTACCTTTGTTCAAACTCCTGTGCCACCTTTGTGTCATGCGCTAAGCAGCTTTGCTAATCATCCACATTCACAGAGTGGAATGGCTCATACATTTTTTTCTGCGACACGGCACGAAAAGCAAGAACCCGCCAACAAAATCAGCAGCGACAGCGTTTTGTGAAGCACGGCTGCTTGTATCAGCTGATTACGGTGTGACACAACTCTGCTAATATGCGCCAATCTATATGCATTGCATATTTATTGTGAGTGCTGTACGGATCCCACTGTACTTGAAGCGAACGACGGACGGTGACCGTATATCTCGAAATGTAAGCATGTGATATAGGCCACCATGCTAAATCACTATTCAAACGCGGAAAGTTGTGTCGCCCACTATTGAAAAAGCAAAATGTCTTAATCTATGGCTTCTTAGATCTGGCATGACACCTAGCTTACCGCGGATGCCGTAAAAGCTGTGCCGCCATGTCCAGCTAATACACCCACTCTTGTTAATCTTAATGGGCCAAGAAACCCAAGACCGCTGTCAGAAACACCTCCCAGTTGTGCATAATACGATTACTTTGCGGGCTAAACATCATTACTGAAATCTAACGCAAATAGAAGTATCTATAAGGTACAATAGTACCAAACAGTTCAGTACGAAACTTCATGCATACGAAGCGACCGGCTGTCCTGGCTGACGTCTCGAATATGCAGGGTTTCGGTACGGGCTAGTTGGTATTCCAATGCAAGCATGACTTACAGAGCATACATAGACAAAGGGACAGCTAGAATGACGAAAGACAAGCGCTGACTTCCAACTGAATTTTTATTTCGCATGACATGCATATATAGCCAAGACACCTAAAGCCCCTATATATAAAAAGTAGCGCCATTCTTAGATCTTGCCGCCACCGCGCTCACCCCGGCGTTTCCTCCTTGCCGCCTCCTGTCGCCCCAGCCTCCTCCGCTCCCCCATTGGCCAATCCGTGTCACGTGGAAGCACGCGTTGCGCTTTTGTATATTTTTTGTTCTTTCCAGCGCGCTCCAGCTGCCATTCTCGGGCCTGTGCGACGAAAGGGCTGTACGCACAAACGGATCAAACGTGTTATGGACAAGAACTTCGTTCTGATGGCATGCTGTTGCGCCTCAAGTTGCCGCAACCGACAAGGCGAGGTCAAAAGGCTTTTTTTGTCTACCATCCGGCGTGCGCAAACGCTTGCTGCACACTTGATATTTGCGCCGTCTCGCATCGTTGCGTTGCTACTTCCAAAACGGCATTATTAAGACCAGTTACTGACGGACGAAGCAAAATCGCGCCTAAAAAACTTCTCCGCAGGGCGCGATCGAAGTATTCCTCGGATTTCTTGTGGTAGCGCGTTAGCTGTCGTCTGCCACGGCAGGCCCGACGCAGGCGGCGCCACTGTCGATATCGCGCCGCAATCGCGCTGGTCGCGCCGAGCGCGATAGTGGAACGGAGGAGGAGGGAAGTGGATGGCGCTACTTTTTATATATAGGGGTTTTAAAGACACCACGACAACAGCGCCCCTCCAATACTCCTAGTCAATATCAGCAAGCACTCAAAATTCAAACGAACCCTAACCACCTTCTTAGGACGAACGAGAGCGCATGTGCGATCCCAAGAATATCAGTTCTTTATCCGTTAATGCAATCGACGGCTTACTGACCAAGTCACCCTCAGCCAACGCTGCTGCTTGAATAAGTCTATTGCTGTCATTAGGATGCCTAGCTAAGATAAAGGCCTTTTAAAAAACCGAATACACCCGCATTCTGCGCAATCTACTCCAACAAACCCTTCTCGCCCTTTTCGCACTTTATTGCTATGTTCTTGCAGTCTAAAACTTAGACATCTGCATGTCTTCCCTGCATAAAACAGACCGCATTTCTGGGGTATCTTGTAAACTACACCTTTCTAACAATCCGTATATTTTATATTCTATATTGTATACTTTATGTATACTATATGTATATACTATATATAGAGTACACTGTATGTACACTCTATAGTATCAATTGCATTAAAACGTATACGGATTGTTCGAAAGGTGTAGTTGCTATAATAAGTCATGTCTCGAAGACGCCGCTACGTTTCCTACGGTGAACCGTCGTGGCGTCGAAGCGCAAACCATAGGCGCCGACTACGGGGGGCTCCGGTGCTCGAGCCCCCTCCGGACTTTTCCGGGGGGGGGGGGGGTGGCTCAGCCCCTCCCCCCCCCCCGATGAGGCCGAACCCCCCCCCCCTCCTCCAAAATGTCAGTACCAGAGTCCTGTGACCCAAACCGTTTATGGTTTCTTTTGCGGTGCCTCTACATTTTCCCTTAAAATGTTATTGGGGCTAAAAGCTAGCTGCATCATTATTGACTCAGACGTGCACGGCTTTTATTCATAATTTCTGAAACTCCTGGCAATAGCAAAACAAGCGCATTAGAAGCACCCACGGCGGCTCCCTCATCCACATTCATCCACTTCATGGTATTTTAATTGCCAGTATGAACACCATTCACAGACACATTATATTTCAACGTGTACACAGGATAAAATTTATTATATTTTGAAAGAGAAAGAGGTAGCCAACTAACAATTATTTCTAATGATATGGATGGCCTATGTCTAGAGAATCAATATGTTGCTGTATGTTCAACTCACTACAAATTGCTTTGCGCGCTTTTTTGACACTGAAAAACACCTGCAGACTTCAGTGACCCCTTCGGTAGAGTCTTTTATCAACGGGGTGTGAAATGCACGTGAATAATATGTGTCTCAGCATTGTTTGTCTTCCCTGTAGGTAATGCTAGCGTCTCATGAAAAAAACTTAGAATAATTTACATTTATTGTTGATGAAAACTTCGTAAAGTGCATGCAGAGGCCATAAATATATATCCTTAGGAACTGTTGACCATCTTAACCTATTGAAGATAAAGGAAACTATGCTTACGGACCTTGATAACCAAGTAGAAAGAAGAGCATGTTACCGATGATAACCTTGAGGAGGAGCTTCAAAGCGTCGGACAGTACCAGGAATCTATCGTCCTCGCGAAATCTCGCGCTGAACGCATTTTATCCGCTCTGCAAACAACGACTACGCACGCATCTCACGATGACTTTCATCAAGCGCGCGTACACGTTAAGCTACCTAAGCTCGATGTGCTGAAGTTTCACGGTGACCCCATTAAATGGCCAGAATTTTGGGATCAATTTGAGTCTACCGTTCACCAGAACCGATATCTCTCAAACGTAGACAAATTGAAATATCTTCGGAGCTACCTGATGGGTAAAGCGGAAAGTGTCATCAGCGGTCTGTCGACAACTAACGAGAGCTATAGCACAGCTATAGAACTTCTCAAAGAAAGATTCGGTCAGAAGACGCTGATTGTTAACGACCACATGCGTCGTCTTCTGAACCTACGTAAAGTTCGTTCCTGCGAAGATTTCGAAGGGCTTCAAAGGTTGCATGAAGAAGTGCAGACTCGCGTGAGATCCCTGCATAACCTTGGCGTCGAAGAAAAATAATATGGAGTGCTTCTGAAAACAGCTATAATACAAAATCTTCCTCAAGAAATGGTACTCCGTTATACTCAGCGCATCTTGTCTTCGACAAATACAGGCGTTACTAGTGACAGGCTAGATGAAATGTCTGTTCTTCTAGACTTCTTGAGCCTTGAAGTAAGAAGCCGGGAACAGGCTATAATGATGACTTCTGACAAGAGAGAACAAGCCTCAACCTCAAAACGAGAATCTAATGAACATTTCCAAGGTTCTGCATCTATGTTAACCGTGAAACTGACTCCAGAGAGTTGTATAATGTGCGGAGACAAAAATCACTCGGTGGATGTCTGCCCAGCAGAACTAACATTAGACGAGAAAAAAGAGAAACTACGCAAACTAGGATGCTGCTTCCGCTGCGGTAGACAATATCACAAAGCTAAAGACTGCCGAAGCTGGAAGAGACTAAGCTGTGCGAAATGCAAGGGGCGACATATCACCACGATGTGCGACCCAAAATGGAAGCAGAAGAATACAGAAACACAGACAACTGTTTCCAGCTCGTCAACAGACTCGCTAAAGTACACTGTTCTTCTGCAGACCGCCCAAGTTTGGGCTTTAGGCACTGGAAGCAAATGCTTTGTAAGAATGTTGATTGATGGTGGCAGTCAACGCAGCTTCATCACGGAAGAATTGTCTAGGAAGCTGAAAGCCACTGTGTTAGCAGAAGAGCAGCTCACCATCTCGGGATTTGGAAACGTTTCAGCACCACGGAAATATTATCGGAGAGTATGAGTCACGCTGCATAGCCAGTACGACTCAAACTCACTTGAAGTAGAGGCTATAGAAGTTCCCGAAATATGCAATGACTTGTCAGCATTGACAGAGACAAATGTACTTGAAAAGTTGAAAAGCAAGAACTTACCTTTGGCTGACGTCAACGCAATTCAGGTCTCGCCTGAGCCTGGAATAAGCGTGCTTATAGGTGCAGACTATTACTGGCAGCTCGTCAGCGGAAGAATTCATCGACTGGACGACTCCTTGACCGCCATCGAAACTATCATCGGATGGACACTTCATGGAGATACCAGAAGCCCACCTAAGTTCTACAAGCCGGAAACCGTAAGGAACTTCAACATATGCCTAACGGAAGCCAATGTTTCCCAGCAACTGAGGTCTTTCTGGGAAATAGAACATCTGGGACTGACTAACGAAGAGAGACTTTCGAAAGATGACGAATCCGTCCTGAATAACTTCGTGGAATCAACTATTAGAATCAATGGTCGCTATCAAGTTGAATTGCCATGGCGCAGCAATTGTTCCCAGCTTAAAAATACCGGGATGTCGCGTTAAAGAGGCTGGAGTCCTTGCAGAGAAGGCTACATCGAGAACCACAGTTTCAGAAGGAATATCACACTGCTATTAGGAGCTACTACAGCAACGACTTCGCTGAGAAGGTCACAACGGACAGTGCGAGTGAACATATCACGTACTATAGCCACACCGAGCAGTAGTGAGACGCGACAGAGCTACAACGAAAGTACGGGTGGTATTTGACGCCTCTTCTCGTGCTGCGGACTCACCTTCACTCAACGACGTCTTGTGGACAGGGCCGAATTTGAACCCCAACATCCTCGACTTACTGCTGAAGTTTCGCAGCTTCAAGATTGGAATTTCCGCCGACATCGACAAAGCGTTTCTTCAAGTGTCGCTGACTGAACACGACCGAGACGCGTTTCGTTACTTCTGGTTTGAAGAAGGGTCTTCGAATATTGAAGAACTGCGCATGACAAGGGTTCCCTTTGGCGCCTGCAGCAGTCCCTTGCTCCTTGCTGCAACTCTGCGACACCACTTCCAACTGGTAGAAGACAAATACCCTTCTACTGCCAAACTATTGAAAGATCATTTCTACGTTGATGACTTGGTCATCGGAGCACAGAACAAAGAAGAAGCGCAGCAACTCGTTAGCGATTGCTTCGGTATCTTGAAAGAGGCAGGAATGCATCTAACAAAGTGGACGACAAATGATGGACACTTACGAAACTTTTACAATAGTAGAGACGTAAAGGTACAGTTCGATGTAGAAAACGAAAAGAAGATTCTTGGTCTCGTTTGGGATACCGACAAAGACATCTTAAAGCCATCACTAACGAAGATGCTTGAATCATTGAGCGAGCAAAAGGTTACGAAGAGACAGATATTAAGCTTCGCCTCACTCATGTACGATCCTTTTGGATTCTTAGCGTCTTTCGTGCTGGTAGTCAAGTTATTTATACAAAGGCTGTGGTTAGAGAAATACACCTGGGATGCGCCACTTCCTGAGTGCCTTCTTACTGAGTGGAGAGCGTGGACTAAAGGCCTCAGAACTGTTCATCAGCTGGAAGTTAAGAGACATTTTGGTCAATTCCTCCTGGACAAGAATGTGCAGGTTACCATCCACGCCTTTAGTGACGCCTGCCCAGTTGCGTACGGCGCCGCGCTTTACCTTCAGATACGAGACATCAAGGGAGACAAAACAGTTCAGCTTCTGCTAGCCAAGTCGAGAGTCACACCTCTACAAAAGATAACTGTGCCACGATTAGAACTGATGGGAGCCCTCGTTGCAGCTCGACTAACTGCAACAGTGAAACGTGCCCTAAACCTAGAGGGCGTTGAAACAGTTATGTGGACAGATTCTATGATCGTGATTCATTGGCTACGCCGTTCAACGAAACGCTGGGAACAGTTCGTAGCAAATCGAGTTGGACAGATACTCTCCCTAACCGATTTGAACATGTGGAGACATTGTCCGGGTGATCAAAATCCAGCCGATTTACTGTCTAGAGGAACCACTGCGGAGCAACTCTTGCAAAGTTCGATTTGGTGGAAAGGACCAAACTTTCTTTACACTGAGACGACTTTCGACGAGCCTTGCTACATCGAGGATATAGTCGAAATAGAAGAAACTACCTGTACAGCCGCAGCAATTCAGGATACAGTCGGCCTAGAAGAGGAAACTACGTGTTTGAAAGCAACAGCTCGACCAGTGCTTACGATTGTAAACATCGACGAATACAGCTCGTATAACCGACTGATGCGTATAACTGCATGGATACAACGATTTACTAAAAATTGCAGGTACGCAGACGCCAGAAAGAAGGGACCTTTAGACGTAACTGAAGTACAAGAGGCTGAAATTTATTGGATATGTCGAACGCAAGATAAAGTATTTGGACCGGATGTCAGCAGAATGGACATTACACTCCAGCGGTTCAGACCATATCACGACGAATTAGGGCTTCTTCGCTTGGGCGGTCGCCTTCAGTTCAGCAACCTTCGGGAAAGTTCCAAGCACCCCATTCTGCTTCCTGCTTCAGACACATTCACAAAATTGTTGGTCAAGAAGGAACACCAACGACTTTTACACGCTGGCCTCAGTTTTCTTTTAACTGAACTGAGAGAAAACTTCTGGATACTGAGGGCCAGACAGGTTGTAAAGAAAGTCATTCACGAATGCACAGTCTGCCGGCGATATTCCTGCAAGCAATACTCGGAGCCCTTCGCGCCTCTGACAGCCGAACGTGTTCAGCCCTCTCCACCTTTCGAAGTCAGTGGTATCGATTTTGCCGGACCGCTTCTACACAAGGATAACGGAGGACCAACGAAGAAGTGCTACATACTCATCTTTACGTGTGCAGTCGTCAGAGCGGTTCATCTGGAGCTTGTCACCAATCTTACTTACGACAAATTCCTGCTGGCATTTAAACGATTTGTGGCACGACGAGGAATTTGTAAGATTGTATATACCGACAACGCCAAGACATTTAGAAAGGCCTCAAGGGAGATCCAGCGACTTTATGAATTAATGAAATCACAGGAAGTACAATCGTATTTCGGAAGTCACAGGATTGTTTGGAAATTTATCACAGAACAAGCTCCCTGGTGGGGAGGATTCTGGGAACGACTCATTAGATCTGTGAAGTCTACATTGAAGAAAACACTGGGAAATAATTTCTTCAACTATGAAGAACTTTCGACCACGCTCTATCAAGTTGAAGCGATGATAAATTCACGACCGATAACATTTGTGTATGCAGAAGCCTCTGAACCAACGCCGCTTACGCCAAGTCATTTCCTCATAGGACAAAGATTGACTATGCTTCCTCCAGACTTGTCGAGCACAGCATCAAAAGAGACACCGTCGTCACGCGAATTACTTCAATGAAGATGGAAACACAGAGAACATGTGTTAAACAATCTCTGGAACCGGTGGCGACGAGAGTACCTCCAAGAACTTCGTTCAGCTCACATTAATGAAACTAGACACTCAGAATCAGTGAAGCTTGGAGACATAGTACTGATAAAAGAATTAAACTCGCCAAGACAATTGTGGAAGATGGGACAAGTGACACAATTATTTCCGGGCAGCGACGGCAAAGTTCGCTCATGCAAAGTGCGCACTTCTAGTGGAAACACGTTGCGGAGACCGATACAGATGCTGTATCACCTAGAGTCTGCTGGACAAGCTCCGTCTTGAAAAGAAGCAAGCACACGCAAATTGTTCGGCCGGGAGCTGTTGAATAATATGCTCCGAAAAAGAAGAGAAGACGACGAAGCCAGAAGCGAGCGTGGACTCGAGCGCGCGCTCACATTTTTTAGGCTTTTTTCGCAAGCGTCGAATAAACAAGACGTTCTCTACTTCGGCTCCGCTTCCTGGTTTTTCAACAGTAACCGAAGTGAGATCGAGCCGGATTCACTCGAAATCAGACTCAATAGCAGTCATGCGCAGCAGAGCTTCTACTAGGGCTCAGAAAAAAAGGGGGCTGCAGTTTTGCCAGAAAGACGAAGCAGTAATATTGATAGCGAAGCATAAGACAATTACACGAAAAGGATTCTTCCCGTATAAATCTGTGTAAGAACCGCACCGCCAACTTGAAAGCAAATATCTTTTTTTTAATCCAACCGAGAAGCAAAGGCTTTCAGCGCCATTCCGATCGCGCTCCATTGCGAATTTCCTGCGCAGCGTACTTTCGCGCGTCGCAACGTTACGAAAAAAGTCGGTTTAACTTAAGAAGACAGGAGAGGCGCCCCGCTCTGATCACTGAAGCGCAGCAGCCTATTGCTACAGCGACTAAAGAAATAGTCCCACTGACGCGCCTCGGCCCAGCTCGAAGCGCGGGCTGCCTTGTCCTCCGACGGGGGGTCACCGGCCGTCCGGCTCATGACGTCAGTCTAGAATGCACGCCCATTGGTGGATGCTCGTGTGCATCCGGCTTTGAGGGGCAAATGCCGCTGCCTTCTAAAGTTGTACACTACTATAGAGGGCGAGAGGAGGCGATCGCGGAGGTTTACGACGGATTTCATACTCGTAGTTGGAAAAATTAGATAAAGTGGCCGGTCCCTTGTAAGACTCGTCAAAACTGCGGCAAAAAAGTGCGGCCCTCACACGAGTCTGTACATTGGTTATATCGCCTATATGAGTTGTAGTAACATTTACTTACTAATTAAAATAATAAACATCGTGCAATGCACGAACTATGTAAACCTGTAAATATCCCGCTGGATGACCACGAACAGTCGCTGTCACAACGCTGGCATTATGATGAACGCCGGTAGCGGGGGCGAATGGTTCGTACAGGCGTGCGATTCACCGCGACTCCGAAAATTTGATTCATCATCATCATCTGCATATTTTTATGTCCCCTACAGGACGGCTTCTGTCAACGATCTCCAATTACCCCTGTCTCTTAACTTAGGCTAAGCGATCTGCAACTCTTGGGGCGCGGAAATACAGCCTAAGAAGGAAGGCAGTGCGCATGAAGTTAGCAGCCATCCCTTCTCGCCCTTGATCATTGCACCCCCCAATGATTACCAACAATTCGATACGGCACGCGGGTCGCGTAAGCGTCAACCGCTCACAGTAATTTGCAGCTGCGGCAGGGCTAGATGAGAAGACGCGTGCTCTCCTGCCCATGCACGCATTTTATCACCTGACCTCCAACTAACCCGAATATTGAGCGCGTGGGAAGATAATGTCCGTCAAGTGTTACGGCTCAGCGTTAGGGGCTTTTTCTCGCACCCGTAGTGTATGGGTCGCTCAATCATATGAGTTTTGTACTTTATACGGAATATCACGGCGACGAAGACAGCGAAAATTTGCCCGGGGTGTCGATACAATTGCTGTCGCAATAAAAGGAGAAATAGAAAACAGGTGTCGAGCTCGCTTCTACTGCGGCTGCGGACGTTGCAATGTGCACCAGCTACAAACACAGCATGAGCACCAGCGACAACACCAATAGTGGGCAGCCTCGCTTATCGGTACTTCGCCAGAACCCGTCTGCAGACGCTGAAAAGGAAGCGTATTTTCCACCGTATAATCACCAGCGGAAACATAAGACTATAGCGCGCGAGGAGAGAGCGCAAGCAAAGGGACCAGTCATCTCGGATGTCCCTAGCTTGAACTCGGCGCAGATTAACTCCAAAATGAAGCGCGTGACCCGCATATGTATGGTAGAGGCTGGAAAAGTTGAAGTTGAGGACCCGTGTGTTCTAGTCGTTAGGCGAAAGAAGACTCCACGCCGCTATCAAGAAGGTTCCTCAGCTCACGTGTTTCCATCAGCGAGTGACGTGTACCGCCAGAGGTTCTATGAAGTACATGACACCAGTGCTGTCTTCGTCCTTCTTCTTTTCTGGGGTTTTACGTGCCAAAACCAGTTCTGATTATGAGGCACGCCGTAGCGGAGGGCTCCGGATTAATTTTGACCACCTGGGGTTCTTTAACGTGCACTACAACGCAAGCACACGGGTGTTTTTGCATTTCGCCTCCATCGAAATGCGGCCGCCGCGGCCGGGAGTGCTGTCTTCGTTAAACAACAGGTATCCACCTGGTATGTTGCAGCATAAGTCCCACATTGAGCAGCTTGTCATAGGGAAGGAAGACGAAGCATATATAACATAGTTCTACGGTGACGACCTTGAACCAGAACGCCTGATTTTGCACAGAGATATGCTGATTGACATTTTAAGTTAGCAAAGGTCGGCATCATTGCACACATTTGGGGACGTCGCGCACATGTTTACGCGGGGCAAGGGCGAACACCTGCGAAACCTTTTGCCGGAAATGGCCAAGCTAAAAAAATTGCGTTGGCCATACCAGTCTCGTCGACCACATCTGAGAGGTTCTTTTCTTGCCTACGGCGACTTAACACGTACTTGCGGTCGACGACTGGACAAGCCCGCTAGAAGGATCTGGCAATTTTTCACGCCCATAAAGAACCCTCCCGCAAAATCAATTTGATTAAGATTGCCAACGACTTCATTTCCAGATTAAGTGCCGGAACGAACACTTTTTCAATGATGGGGAAATCATCGCATCAGACCACCAACTGATGTCTTTAATAGGAGAGAGAAAGGCACGGACTTACTAGTCAAAGCAAACCACCTGGCTTAGGAAACAACGCATAAAGTTATACCAAGGAACGAAAATGGGGCCCATAATAGCGCAAGCAGAGTGAAGGCATTTGGGTAAGAAAAGAGGCGTGGTTGCGCTATCTTTAAAACTCGGTAGTCTATCTGTGCAGTTTCCTTATTAAATTTTATTCGTCATGTGGTGCATTTGCCTCTCAATACCACAATCCACGTTGTTCCCATATTTGCTATCAAGTTTTTTCGCGCTTTTGAGATATCGCTGTCTTGTTTATTTGTTAATATGTTTATTTATTTGGGCACCTGATAATTTTTACTCTATAATTCCTTGTTCTGCCTCCGGAAAATAAACGAAACTAGTGGCATAAGTCATGCTTTGACATGTAATGAAATTATGGCGTTACGGAATCACATAATACTTATGCTAATAATTCTAGTCATAAGTTGTGTTCAGAAATTGTTATATATCGTTTAATGTTTCTATGTGTTATGTCTTCTCAATAACTGACTTTTCGCCAGGAAAAATATTTTTTGATTGTATGTTTTGTATTAAATCGTTTACAAGGCGTTACATTGCTTTTTCATAGATGTCTATATTTGTGCGATGTAATGCGCACAAAAGAAATAAACTCCCTAACGTGTTTAACTGAATCCGCTTCTCGCATGGCTCAACCAAGAGACGCCAGTCACTTGGCGGTGCGAGGGGACTCAGGCTGTAAAACTGAATGGTCTCCTACTCTGAGGTCTTGCAAATACTCACATAAGCTCGTCACTTCAGTGAACAATCTTTCGAGGTCACACGAAGTTTCCAGTGTAAATGTTATTAAATGTTATATATATATATATATATATATATATATGCATACATCGGTGGGGTTCGGAAAGCTGGTCAGGCCCCAGCCTCCCCCCCCCCCCCCACTGGAAAATGAAAACACTCTGTGCCTATAGCGCAAAAAAAAAAAATCCGGCGCCTGTGTAGTTCAAACCCTGCTCAAATCCTGCGCTTAATGTAGCTCCAATCCTCCGCAAATTCTGCGCTCGCGTCATTCAAATCCAGCGCTAATGCAGCTCCACTAATGTGAAACCTCAGCAAGCGCGAAGCAGTGATGCGGCGGTGTTTCCCTTATGTTATTCTTGCGCTATTCATGCACAAGTGAGGAGCAATCGAGCGTTTGTGGGGTGGTGGCACCCTCTCTTGCGCTGCGCTGGTACCAGGCTGGCGTTTCGGAAGAGATTTTCACCAGTTTCTTCGAGTGCCGACATATCCGTGACTCATACCCGCGTATCCAATGCGGATATGCGCCACGCGTGAGTTATTATTGTTAATCGTGACTTAACTGGCGAGCATGTGATGTTATCGATGCGATAACCTATCAGTCATGTTAGTCATACATTCGTACCCTTCCATGCCAATTTTCGTATATACCAAGTGAACGAGACGCGAGTTTTCCGCGTATCTTGTTTTTGTGCGTGACCACGACGACATTACTTCACATTAGACGCCGACAGCCTCGTACCCTAAAATGCTTCGCACTTAATAAAGGACTTCCTGCCGACGGCTGTGAGCCGCCGATGTGCCGTAGACACGACCGGCGGCAAAGCGTCTGCAAGCCATCGGCTTACGCAAAGTAGGACAGGGACGCCAACGCTAAAGAGATAAAACTGTCGCGGGCAGTCGGCAGACCAATATCGGCATCATGTCATCGTGGCGTGGGCGTGCTCACAAAACACAGTCGCGACCGTCGCCGGCAATGGCGGTGTATTTTGCACACACGACATGCCCTAGCAGAGAAAAGCGGACAATAAAATCTCTCGCCTGTGTAGAAATCGCGCATTGACCCTGTACTATTCTGTTCGTGTTCATGTTCGTCCCGTGGAAAAGTTCTACCCGAAGCGCGGTGCAACGGTTTATCTTTCAGATTTGCACACGGCATGCAAATCTGTGTGGTTGATACCTACTGGACCAACTGTTAATGACGGGAGCTAATCGGTCTTTATTACTTCAATGTTGCGCAATTTTGCATTAGGGGGCAATGAATGAACCCACCGCCCTAAGCAAGTCAGAGTGCGACAAAATAAATCGATAAAGATGTCATTGCGGACCATACAAACAACACTACACAAAGATCACGTGTAAGGAAATGCCACGTTGAGTAACGGTGTGCGTGCAGTACAGGGAGCTCATGTGGATATTCACTCCATGGATATCTGCGGAAGCGCCGGTTGTTCCTTAGATGAAGCACGCCCGTAAATACGTACTTGGATTTTAAAAATCCACACAGTTATTCTACTTTGCTCAGTAACGATTGCACTTTTTGAAAACCAGGAACAGTTCCCGTGCTGTCTGATCATTGGACGTTTGCGGCCTTGTTTCTTGCGAGAAAATCACAGAAGGTGGTATATTTTTAGACTCGTCGCACCAGGAATCTAGTCAGGCGTGCATAATCTCGCCTTTTGCTCCGGCGCCATGACAATCTTGTATTGTCAAAATCGTAATAAACTTGAAACTTAGGTGCAGGAGATAGATGTAAATGCGGTATTTTATCGATACAAAACTTCATCTACTTCATCCATCGGTCTTAGATGAAGTATAATTCGGGTTGCTGGCGATGCAGGTGCGGAGGTGATTCCATTCAGATAACGTCTTCGGCACGAACGAATTAATGTACATGTTGGTCTGGCGAAATGATATCTAAAAGGTTAATCCATTGTCGATACGAGAAGAAATGTAGCAAGGCGGAGACAACAACTTGACGCTTCAGCTCAGGGTTGGTAAAAAATATCTTATGAAACGGAGAATTGTGGAAAGGATGTGGTTGTGACAACCATGTCCTGTCAGAAAGGATATGGTTGTCAAGAGATTTCATTGCCGTAAAACTGCCGCTAGGTGAATAGTTGGCAACAATGAACCCAGCTGAACGCTTCTGGATAGCTTCGAGTGCGGACACAAGTGTGGGAGTCTGAGGGTCCCGGACTAAAGAAGCGTTCTCGAGTTCAGATCTGACTGTCTTCTAAAGAAGCAGCTTCAGGAAAAAGGAGCTAAAGAAAAGTTCTGGCGCAAGAACCGAGAATGCTGTTGGCATTGTTAATCACATAACTGATATGCGCATTCCATAACGAATTGTTATTGATGTGAACACAAAGATACGGAATTAATTGACAGAGGACCACTGAAAATTTGTGATCGAGTAAACAGGGTTAGTACCGTGAGTTGTGCTGCCGGAGATCCTCATTATTTTGCATTTCTTGACGTTCAATTTCGTGTGCCAGTGAGAACATCAAGAAGTAATGCTGTCAAGATCAGACTCAATGTAAATAGAAACATTCGTGATAGTTATTTCGCGGTAGAGGACAACACCATCGGAGAACAATATGATTGTTGAGGAAATGTTAGCAGGAAGAACAATAATGTAGATGAGGAATGATGAGGGTCTGAAGTCGGGGCCTTGTGGTATGTCGGAAGTGCAAGCTATGACTGTTGGCCAGTAGATGTTTAGTCCTGTTCGGTGAAAATAATTTATTTCATTGCAAAATATTTGGGTAGCTGTTCAGCAAGCTTCATATCAGAAGAAGAATGCGGTGAGAAATGCTATCAAAGCTTAATGGAAATAACAAAAAATGCAGTCAATAATACAGGCACTTTCAATGCCGAAAAAACGTTGTTAGTAAAGAGAATTTGAGTTTCCCTCAAGTAATTTTTTTCGAAAACCATGCTGACTGTTGTGAAAAAAAGTTGTTCTGTATCAGAAAATTTATTAGATTAGAGTAGATAATGTCTTCAAGCTTACGCAGAAAAGAAGTCAAAGTGATCACCTGTAATTCAATGTACTGGTTGTATCACCTCCTTAGGAACAGATATCGCCTTCCCTGCTTTTTAAAGCTGGGCATTGTTGCACATGCCAATGACTGGTAAAGAGCTGCGAAAAAGTTATTGAGCGATAAATGGCAGTCCATCTTAGAAATTGAGGAGTTATTCAATCCGTGCCAGGTGCTGATATTTTTATGTTAAGAACAAGCTTAAAAATCCCTCATTGATCAATGATGATTGGTTCCATGGAAGGAAAACCAGTTTTAATTGGAATAGGTAGGTCGTTACAGAGGTGAACAGAAAACGCATTTTAAATACATTCTGCAATAGTTCACAGCACCTGTCGCTTGCATACACTGAACCGTGATCGTCATGAAGTTGTATGTTGTGATTTTTCGGACAATTCACTATGCTCCAAAATTTGTGAAGATGGCACTGTAGAAGAGAAGCAAGGGCATTGCTGAAAAAAGTACGCTTTGCAATTACATGTTCAAGTTTATACTCGGACATTCCAGTGTGTATCAGATGATGAAGCGCTGCGACACAGACCATTTTTATTACGAAAGGAAAGGAGTCACGGCGTGAACCATGTTGAACGAAAGACCGCTCCAACAGTACGTACGGAAACGTGGCGATCTAATAATGACGTAATCTTTTTATTGTGATAGCAATTATATGGACACTCCGAAGCCAATTTCTGCCGTGGGCGTCGCCGTGAGGTTTCGTATGACATCAACGGCGATAAAATTGTCGCCGCGAGCCGTATGCTGTCTGTGCGAGTGAAATAGCGTGAGGGACGCGCGCTTTCACGAGGAGCGAACGCACGGCGGAGAGCAAACGCGCGTTCTGCGCCGTGCTCCCTGAAGCAACTTTTATAGATACTTTGAAAAGTATCTATAAACGTTGCCCTGAAGGGCTCCAGAAATAAGCGTCTCTTTCCACCTTTGCAATCACCACATATATAAAGAAAACGCGACTTCTTTCGTCGCGCGAAAGCCCGTGGGGGGACGGGAAGGAGGGGAGGCGAGAGGGTGGTAAAGACTTCCGACGCTGCTCGACGAGTGTCCCGTTCTGATGGAGGAACGCAGGGCAGCCGACGCGTACGGACGCGTCTCCGCCGGCTCCATCTTCTTCGAATGATTGCGATCGGAAGATTTGCTTCAATCCTCAAGATTTTTCACCATTCTACAGATCTCGTCGAGAGGATTTCACCGAGCCTGTTTTTGACCCGGTAGGCCCATTTTTCGCCATTTTTGGAGACGTTGAAGTTTTCTCCTACCGATTCCCCTGCTAACCCTAGATTTGGGATTAGCGGGGGCGAGGAGTACGGCCGGGCGCCCGCCTGCGCCGTCGGAACGGCATCATGCCGGAGGTGGAGATGGTTGAAGGGGAAACTCTTTCCCGCGAAGAAGCTGACGCGCCTGGGTGGCGGACCGCTTTAAGCAAGAATAAGCGTTCTTCCCGGCAGCAAGAGAGCGTTTCTACTCAAAGTGACGGCACAGCTGGCCGCCGCACGGCCAACGCGCAGGGCGTCGTCCGGCGCCTTGCGACCACATCGAGGCTCCCCCGCTTGCCGCGGAGCCATATTCGAGTCATTGTCAGACCCAAGGGAGGCCTGGATCTCAAGAAGGTTAGCCAGATTCGTCTGGCCCAAGCCCTGGCGACGGCGGCGAAACTACCCCCGGAGGAATCAAAGGAGGATATCATCTGCCCGAACTTAACTCAGAATATTCTTGTGGTCTTTACCCCAGAGCCCAAGAATGCGGGCGCCTACGCGGCGCTGCGTCTCATCAGGCTCGGCTCGACTGAGTATCAAGTTTCTGCCTACACCGCGGCCTCCAACGATACCTGCAAAGGCGTCGTCCGAGGTGTCGACGTGGACATTGAAGAAGAAGAAAAGCTGATGAAGAAAAGCTGCCATGCGCTGCATGCTCTCTGCTGGGTCTGACGTGAAGGCTGGCATGGCTGGGAATGACGTCGTAGGCACTGGCATGGTCGGGAACGACGTTGAAAATTCGGGCACGCATGGCGCGGGTTCGTGGTTTGGCGGTGGGTCTTTCGCGGTATCAACCAAAAGTCGGTCGATTAGTTCCTCCTTTTTGCCGGTTGTGGAGAGGTTTCGGCGTGGCAACTCAGTTTTAATGAATTGTGCATTCAACGTGGCGAGGTCTTCTGCGGTGGCAACACGCCAGTTGATGAACGACATCGTTGTTGACACGCCGTGCTGGGTAGGCTTAGGAATGGTTTGGCGTTCAACAGCGCTCAGTCGAGGGCACGGCGGCTTACTTGGCGGGCGAAGTGGCTGTGGCAGGTTGCGGATGTCGACTGCGCCATGTGTGAGCGGAGGAAGCGGGCAGAAAGGTTGAAAAACGTTTAATTGGCAAAATTACAAACTGCGTTCATGGTCTGAGGCTGAAAAAACTCCGGCTCCCCGCTCTTCTCTCGCAAAACGTCCAACGACTCTCAAGGTTGCTTGACCTCGTCTCTGAATAAAGCTATGTTTCGAGCTGAAGCTCACAGTTTAACCGCCGGCTTCTTGGCCAATCCCCCGTGGTGGGTATGCGCCATGGCATAGGAAGCAAGCAAGCAAAGTGCAGATCGAGAATAAAAAATCAGTTCGAAAACTCAATGCTGTCAGGGCTGGATCTTTCTCGTGTTAGCTCCGACAGTTAATGGTAACCCGATAAAGAACACGCAACCATAACCATCCCGCATGGATCCCGCCGGCTCTTCCACCCAGCCTACCGGTCCTGACACCCAAGAAGACGCCAGACCTAGCAGTGCTGCGGTGGCTGCGATCCAACACGTCAACCTGTCACTATTTTGGCCAAACAACCCTTGCACATGGTTACTGCGGTCGAGGCGCACTTCCGTCTACGGCAAATCACCAGCCAACAGACCAGGTACTGGCATCTGGTGTGCTCCTTACCTCCGGACATAGCCGAAGACTTCGCTGATATTTTAGCTTCGCCGCACCCGAGTCATGGCTACGACACGTTGAAGGAAGCTATCATTTCCCGTGAGTCCGAGTCTGAACACAGCAGACTCCAACAGCTCATCACGGCCACAGAGCTCGGTGACCGTCGCCCGTCCCAGCTCCTGCGACGCATGCGCCAGCTCATTGGCGGGACCTCCGCCCCTCAAGAGGAGAAGCTGTTGCGAGAGTTGTTCCTCCAGCGCTTACCGCAGAGCATGCTCCCGGTCCTCGTCGCTGCAGGAGATGTCCCAGTAGACACGCTGATCGAGTAGCAGACTACTCGCGGGCACATAGCCTCAACGCCATGACCACGTCGCCACCGGCCACCGCTGCAGACCCCGAGCTCGCGAGCATCGACAACCGTTCGGACGCCCTTGTCGTATGTCTCGACGACTTCGTACCTGCGCATCACCGATCGGCATCCAGGTTCCAGTTCCACAGTCGCTCCTCGACGTCTCCACGCTCTCCGGGACTTCAGACAACCGACGCGACACGGGAAGGCTCGTCCTCGACCATGTGCTGGTACCACCGCCGATTTGGGGCCTCTGCTCGCAAGTGCACTCGCCTGTGCTTCTGGTCGGGAAATGCGACGACCGGCCACTGACGGCGGCAAATGGTACTGGTCGAAAGTCATGCCGCCTTTTCTATGTATCCGATAAGATCACTGGCGCTTGCTTCCTCGTCGACGCAGGAGCCCCGGTTAGCGTCATACCGGCCTCCTGTGCAGATCGCCGTCGCAATGAACAGACCTGCCCACTCCAAGCGATCAAGAACTCAGTCCTTCCCACATGCGGCCAACGCTCTCTTACACTTGGCCATGGACTACGCCGTACGTTCCGCTGGCTTTTCATCCTCGCTGACGTCTCGCAAGCTGTTCTTGGAGCTGACCTCCTCAGTTTTTTCAACATAGCTGTGGACATGCATGATCATCGCCTCATCGATCTCAACACGCGCCTATCCATCAACGGTATACTCTGCACTTCCTCGTCAACGAGCCTTCGAGCTCTCACACCCGCTTCGCCATATGCAAAAATACTCGCTGACTTCCCCAACAACACGAAGTCGCACACCAGAGCGTCACCTCACCGGTGAAGCATTCCGTCACTCACCACATTGTGACCACTGGACCCCCCGTTTTTACACAGCCTCGTCGACTATCTGGAGAACGCCTCACCATAGCCCGCCGTGAGTTTGAGCACATGCTTGAACTTGGCATCGTGCGGCCTTCCTCCAGCAACTGGGCATCGCCACTCCACATGGTGCCGAAGAAAGATCCTGGCGACTGGAGACCATGTGGGGATTACCGCGCTCTCAATGCCCACACCTTACCAGACCGCTACCCACTTCCTCACATACAAGATTTCACATCAAATTTGGGTGGGTGCACGATCTTCTCTAAGATTTACTTAGTGACGGCTTACCATCAGATTCCTGCCGACCGACACCCCCAGTCTGCCTTCGTCAGCCAGGATCTGCATGACTACAGTCACGTCTTCATTCGGCGTGACCAAATACGGCCACCACTCACACCGGCCTATGATGGCACATTTCGCGTACTGCATCGTACACCTAAGACGTTCACGCTGGACATCAACGGCCGTGAAGACGTCGTGGCTGCCGATCGACTAAAACCTGCCTTTCGGTTGAAACTACACACAGTGGTCGCTAAGGCCAGGTAATTATTGAACAGATGATACAATGGCAGGATTAGTGGGAAAACCAAGTCTACTTCTTTAGAATAAGAAACTGTCGTGCACGTGCGTTTAAAAGTAATCTGGCTAAAATGGAAATCAATACGTACATGTGTAAAAACTTTACTATCACCTGCATGACATGCAGCCGCTCATCCCTCAACGTTTCAAACAATGTCCGCGAAGTTGTTATCTTCCAATAAAAATATTTGCGAATTTGTGTCTTAGGACAAACACATCATGCCAACAATTATATATTTTCTCGAAAAAGATTAAAGAACAGTGAAGTGGCCAGTAGCAAGAACACAGAACAACTTGGTAATGCCTCGTCTCCACCTGTGTTTACCAAACCTTTACTCCTTATCTCAGGAAATCACAGCAGCAAAGACGTTTATTTCCGGCTTCCTTAGGAAGTTTAAAAGCCACGACTCTTGGAGGCACCCACAATGTGCGATGCTATAGCATTTCTGTGACAAAATGCTCTTGTCTTTAATGAACAAAGTTTTGTTTCTAACACAGGCATACATTCCCAAAAAAGTTTAAACGCTTTGGGATGTAGAAAAGTCGGACAACAGTAATCCTCATCCATCTCGCGTGCATTCAATTTCTTCAACGATACGTGCCCAGTACTTCCTGGTCGCGAGCGGCATGACACAGCGTGACAAAGCCTTCTTGATAGGAAAGTAATGAGCAGGGAGTTTTTAAGAAATGAAGCGCAAGCATGCTAATGAGGAATATTTTTGCGGGGCGAAAATACGCCCCACTCGGTGTACACTTTTTGAGGATGTACACAGAAATGAAATTCCCGTAGACTTCGCACGGTTAATCATAAGGACTGTATCAGCTGACTGTTTTTTATAGGAGGAGAAAATAAGGGCCCGTATTCACAAAGCGTTATTACGCTAGAATTGTTTTTAAAAAACCGGCAATCCTAATGCTGAACATATAAGTAGCGAAGCCAATGGGCCAATGGCAAGCAGCTGTTACGAAAGAAGAGCTTTGTTAACCAGGCCCCAGATTCGAAGACACAACAGCCTCAACTTTTCGTATGTTTCCTTTTTATGGGAACTATCTCAAGCAGTGGGATTCCGCATAAAAGGCGAAAGTTTGATTCCCACACCAGCTTATCGATTACGGGCCAAACATTTCGCTGCAGTTAAGTTTCTTTGTTAAATCCTAAGTTTGCGAAAGCCATGTTAGGAATATCCTTGAAGGTAGGTTGAGCGAGCAGATGTATCCCAAAGCACATCACATTAGAAGTGCAGATAGCCTAGCACACGTGCACATTGGCAGGCTGCACGGTCACAGATGCGTTAATTGCAGTGCGGATGCCACAAACGCGTCTAAACGTCGTAATGAATTCCCGCGATCGAGATAGAATGTGCGAAGTTTACCGTTCACCCAAGCGCGAACCAAAACGCGAATTCGGCGATGCTTTAGCTGTAGGAGCAGGAGAAACGCGCCATGATCCGCGTCCAACTTGTCGTCCAAACAACAACGAGGGATTTATAAAGAGTTCTGACAAAATTCGGCCTTGGAAAGGACGCCTGACTTAAGACCTATTCTTCGATTATCGTTTTACGACGACCGGCGCTATCAGACGGCCGCGGCCAACAGCACTGATTGCCTGGGCCTACACAGCCGACTTCGCCGTGGTACCTAGCTGGTCGAACCATCAAGCCGATCGAGGTGACCGCTTCTATCGCCGCTCACGGCGCCCTAGAAAAAGGCTACAGTTTGTTTTAATGGGAGTAGCAATCTTGGCCTACTTCAGAGGTTTGGGGATGGTGATGCGGTTAGCAATCAAGCGATGTGTGCATAAGCGGTAATAGTGATGTCAAGTTTATTTAACACGTGTAGTGAGAATTCCGATACGAAACACCATTTAGTTTTGTACTTCAATGCGTAAAGTAGCGTTTTTATAAAAAAAGTAGGTGGAAAACAGTGCATTTTTACGGCAAGTCTTATGGTAGATATCTCCAGACTGGCGTCATTCTGGAAAGTCATTCCAAGTGGATACACCTTGCAACTTCATCGGCTACAATTCGTAAATTGCAATGTGTGTGAAAAACTCAATCATTCAAAACATAATTAATGATTTTTTTAAATTATTTGAATATGTGTTTCGATTTCTCGTGCAAGTAATGTCCGTCTCTCTGAATAATGCAACTGATGGACTATAATTATGTTACCTGCAACAAGATCTCTTTTTTTAAAGTTCCATAAAAGTTAAAATGATAATCTTGCACGAACGATATGTATTTTGATACAGCGGTTACGGCATATGCGCTTAACTGTATAAAGCGAATTGCTTTCTTTGGCTGTTCCCCCAATATTTATGGACGGAGTTTGTTGTTTGGAGGTTGTGACAAAGGCGCCGATGGAAACGTTCTTAGCACAACACCAAATGTCATAGCTTGTAGACTTAAACTACCGCTATAGATCTGCTCTTTAATTACAGCCCCATTTGTACGGAATTGCGTCCATGAATAATGAATTGCGACCTAAATTAATTCATGGCCACAAATGCGTGTCGTCAAGCCCACCATTTCTTTAATAAAGTTAATAGTAGCTTTCTTCAAGCATTTGGCTATTCGCTTACGTTCGTAATCATTGTCGATGGCTTCAATGATTACTCCTGCTTGAACTTGCCCTAATGACGCTAGTGGGCGCCTGACAAATTGAAGCAAACCACTCCAATTCGCTGTGTTAGTGTGACAGCACCAGCGTTTTATATTACAACATTATGATAAATCCTCAAGTGAGCGAAACAATGGATAATATGTTTCCCAACTTTGTTGTGAGCCCATCAATCCAAAATTCTTTGGAAAATTGCGGAAATAGTTTCCCCACCACCGCTGTCACTGTAGCTAAAACGTCCCCAGCTCCATCCAGGAAAAGAGACACCTTGTCGATGAAAACAGGCCTGGGACCGCTGTGATGAGTCAGGACAGGGACGCTCCCACCGCGGCGAGGAAAAGTTGGGTTTACGACCTAGAAGGGAATAAATAAAGAAAGAAGAATGTTTACATTGGTGTTATAGACTTGAATTGCCGACATTTCATTTATCATGTCGGAAATACATATCGTTCTTGCATTCTTTCTTTCTTGTTTCCGTTTTGTGCGTACCTGTACGAACCTATGTGTGCGCATTTTTACAATAACAGATTGTCCTTACTAGGCTGCTGTCCAGTGCAGTGCGGTTTTACTCTTCTGTTTTCTGACGAGCCGTTAAAGCACAATGTAAGAACCAGCGTTTTCAATGACGCTATACAAGATCTCGGCAACGGGCTGAAATCACAAGAGGATAGTTAAGCGGTGGCTAATTCTGTTGCGTTTGGATTTCATGTCACCTACTTTTAAAGGAAAAAAAAGCATGACATCGGGACCTGCCCGGTGAAACATGTGATTCAAATCTTCGATGAAGTTGCATGTTTGGCAACTGTCCGTTTGCCTGAGTATTCCGTAAGTCTTATAGAGAAATTGGATAGCAGATATGTCATGACTCTGGGATTGGAAATGTAGGAATATCACGATGTGCTACCTCAAGTTGTATCATTATTTATATTGCACGTACTCTTTTGTTACTTCCCTTGCTTCCCTGCTGTGTTTTCTAGAACGCGTACCATTCAATAAACGCTTGAAGTAGTTGTCACTGCTGCGGACTGTATCTTATCTTATTTTTACCTTGTGTAATGCTGTTGACTCTCGAAATAAAGAAAATGGGATTATGTTCTTTGAATGTCTACTCTCAAACACCTGAGGCAAGAGCGTGGTGACTAAAGTACATAATTCCCTAATGATTCGTTGAAGTGCACAATCTTTCTGATACATAAGCGAATGATTCGTTGAAGTGCATTATCTTTGTTTTTTTTTTCAACGAATCATTCGCTAATAGTGTTTAACGTCCTAACACAACAGAGGCGAGAATGAAGCTGTCGTAATGAAGGTCTCCGGAATTATCTTGAGCGCATGGTTATAGTTAACGCGCAATCAAAACGCTGTCCACGAGCAACATTTCATTCGGTTTTATTGTACATTATTCGGGCCGCCTCAACCGCCATTCATTCTACGGATTTCACGTTTAGTGTTGCAAACTAATCCCTGCACCACCGTGCTTTGTATATTACGCAAGCGTCATGTTACTCTTCTTTGTCCCTGTGTTAATCGCGACATTATTTGCCTATTGAAATTACCTCGAACGTTACGGTCACTCTCGCTCCGGTGTAGGTGCCGAAGGTTCCGTTGAGGCCGTTGCATGTCTTCCAGCGGGCCCAGGCGCTAACCTGATCCTCTCCGCTCGTGGCCAAATCAACTTGTACTAGCCTCGACCCATTTTTGCAGTATGGAACAACTGGACCGAAAAGCTTGAGTTTATCGAAACCAGTGTAGACGACTGAAGACGACAGAAAACCGGCGATGAACGCTTCAGGCCAGTGTTCGTGCTCTGCGTACTGTACGGGCAGGTGGCTCAACACATCCGTGACCATGAGCTCCAAGTTAAGGCCAGAAAAATCACACGTTCCTGAAATACAAAAAAGAATACTAATACTAGAATGCCATCCTCTATGTTCGCGCAATTGCTAAAGAACATTCTGTGGGCGATTTGATCCGTCAAGTCACTGTTCGTGTTCGTAGTGCAGCTGTAGTTGATTTCAGCAAGCTTGATTTGCCTGTGCTATCGCACAGGAAATGCTACTTTAGTGGAGCTCTAATTTAGCGCTTGTTTCTGCAAGCCCCTCGGTGTCTATTACGCTGCTTTCTCCTTAGCCCCGACGCAAGCTTTTCTTCTTTCGTTTCCTTAAACGCACGTGTGCCCTTGGTAACTCGAGAATGCGCAATATTTTCGACTTTACATAGAAGCCCACACTGCTGTATGAATGATTTATTCCTAGTGGCCGAAAAGGTTGCAGTTTCGCCAAAAAGGAAAGGAAAAAACATTATTAGCGATGCGCCATTTATTGCATTACTATACGATATGAGGCATGCAGTTTTATTGTGCAGAATAAATTGCACTTTATATACACTTACAAACAATACAAGCTTGGTCTCACACGGCCAAATCCACACATTAGCAGAGTTCATTTGATGATCATCAGCACCTTCCGTCACAACGCCGGCGAAATTATCCCTGACAGCTGCGGGGAGAGTTAGTTCATGCAATGATATGTTACTTTCAATTCACTATCAATGCTTTGACTTTCGGGGGGAACAGTGACGTTCTTTCTTTGTTCTGTGCAATTAAATGGATGCTAAAGATAATAATTAGGTCAACGTGGACTGCTAAAATGCCATTACAGAAACCTAGCATCATTTGTATCTTGCCATGAAAATACAGTTGAGGACAAAATTACATCTGATGGGTCCGCAGATGTTTAGTGAAATTGCAATCGCCCGTCTGCGAGCGGGGAGTGGTGACGTTGTATACGCCTGTATCAACATTTACTACCATCGGTAAGGCGCCAGACAAACTGTAATCTGTTTGCAAATCCGCAACGCACGACCTATGGAGAAACCGTGTCATGACAATGCGTTGGATTCGCCGCTGCTGCTATTCTTGATCAAGTGGTGTGGGTCGTTCATGCGTCCCGCGACATCACATGGGCTTGGCAATCTCTGTTACTTGCAGTTTGCGTGTTTCGCGAGCCAGCAAAACCGGCGCAGCACTACGGGATTGCGAAGCTACTGAAACTCTAAAACGAAACATTTTGACCGCCTGCATCATTGCCAATGAGTTCTGGTTTCTAAAAATGTAACAAAACATGACAACTAGCATTTCCTTCTCGTCATATAATGCATTGCAATCGTCTTTTTATTACGACTGCTCGAGCGCTAGTGATAGAATTATAATGAGGAATGCATACGTCACCTGGTTAGTACCTGAATGTCCCGGGTGAGTATCCATTCTTGTCCTGAATTTATCCTCAATTTCTCGATTGTTCACTCTTTTTTCGTGATAATGTTGACATCCTTAGACGTTCTCGAGCAATAATCTATAACTTTAGCTTGACTTAATACTCGTATTTCGTGTCCCTTTAAGCAACCGGCTTTCTCACTCGACTTCGCCTGCACGTTCTCGCAACCCCTCGGCAAGCCGAGGGACTCGGTGGGCTGCTCAGCGTGGGTTGCGCAAGCACGGTCGCGCGAGCAGCGGCAACGGCGAAAACGCACCCGCAAGGGTACGTGTAATTTATACCGAGACAAAACGAAAACATTGATGAGGCTATTCCAGTATGCCGCAGAATCCTGACCCAATGAACAAATAATACAGAGGATTAAATACTTTATTGTTCACATGGTATTAAGGACACAGCATAATGTAAAATATGATTTTGTGACTATAATGGCATGCTTTCCTAATGACGTCTACAACCATGCACGCGATAGTTTATCACGGGTTGCTGTGAAAAGATGTACACCAATTTGCTTCCATATAACTCTCCGATATGCTGGTCCAGCGCCTCCTCTATCTTTCTGTGCATGGGAAAAGGATCGGAGAACAAAGGGAGCCGGCCGTCGGCCCTAGTACGGCTTTGCGCCGCCACGCGCCGCCGCCGGAGTAGGATCACCGTCGCGCCGTTGCTCATGGAAACCCTGGCAGTGGCTGTACTCGCAGCTGTTGAATGGTTCAGTTTTCGACTGTATTCGCGTTGTTTGAAGCACAATCAAAACTTTGTAAACGGAAACCCTGAAGCACTTGTCGCTCTCGGCAACCAGCCAACCTTAGAGACATGTGTCGTTCGCTGCTATAAGTGTTCGAATCGCTCGCGTGTCGTCTGCTGCGCCGATATGAGACCACGCGCCACTTGAAATCCAATGCGTGAAAATTGTTCCATCACCGTTATGTTCTCTTGTCTGTGAATCGATTTTTGAAAGCAGTGTTTGCCAGCAGCTAATGCTGAAAGCTAGGGTGCTGAAAGAGACCCTGTGCGCGATACCGTGTACTCGTGTAGGAGACTACACGCGAGCCGGCAGTACATGCGCTAAGTAGCACGTAATGTCGTTAGACTGCTTACAAAGCGGTGCGTGATCTCGCGTTCCCGTCGTAAAGTTTTTGAGAATTACATTTGTTGCCACCGAAAGAAAGCCACAGCTGGTGCCAGAAAGTGGGGAGCTGTGGCGTATGATTCCATCATTCGAGAGCTTTGAGCAATTAAATCGTGATGGTACAAAAACAGCGCGTTCTGCCACGCGCTTCCTTGAACACTGGCCTATGTGAGCGAACAGATATTGTTTATTCAATCTAAAGCCGTAGCGTTGACTCATAACTTGAGCTAATGCGATACGCGTGAATAACGCGCCCTGCTGTCAGTGATGACAGTTATGTAACGTGAGGCTCTGCACAACCTGCAAGCAGATATCACTGCGCAAATAAAGCGGTTCATGTTTTCAAGATCATTGCGTTGCGAGTCATGGTTTACATTGATTCGACCATTTCAACAGTGGAAATAAAGCATTTATTCCGGAGGCAAACTCCCACTTGTCATAGAAACGTATGCCACTTTCACGGTTTCGCGTACTTTCGGGAAAGGCGCTTTTTTTCCGAAATGTTTAACTGCGTCTTGCCTATAAGTAACATTGAATGCATAGTTGCAGAGGTTCGATTCGCACAATGCTACACAACTGTAAGACATACACAGGCATGCGGAGCACGTGCTTGCAAACGCGGAAAAAACATACACGCACAAACTCCTCCGGGAGTTGTCGAAGTATACAGAAGCGTTATGCCACTTGCTCATCTCCACGCATCTCGGTGTCATTATCAGTGTCAAGACACTTGATCTGGCCAGTACAAACGACAGCGCTGCGGCGACACGAACTGGTGCGCACGGCGGTGTAGGGTGCCTTGATAACGCAACTACTGCCGGTGGCTGCGCCATGTGCGCTGATGACGTTCGGATCAGCATAAGCCGTTATCGCTGTTTAGCTCCTTGTCTATCCGTGTCGAACCATTATGAACCGTGATCAAAAGACTCGTGCGGCAGCACGGACAGATTAAACATACTATGGCACCGTCGCGCGGAGTATCTTGAAAGCGATCTGCGAACCGGACAGGGAGCGCCGACTGCTGATAACTCCGCGCGCTGTCTTTTCGCTGCTTCGAAGTTTACGTTGAAGCGGCAGGCAACATGAAGATAAAGTCGCTTGCTGCTGCGGGCTCTATATTGAAAGCGACGGATGCACGGACAGTTTTCTCGCTGGGCAAGCGTAGAAATGCGTAATCATTAAATTAAAAAAGAAATAAAAGAAACACGAATGCATATATATTCATGAACTCGTATATGAGCTCACCTAACAGTCAGTAAATATTCCTAAAGGGTGTTAAAAGCAGGATGTTATTTTTTTCATTCTTGTCCTGAAGTAACAGTACAGCTAGTGATGCATTCGGTATTCAGATAGAGCCGTTAAAATTTCTTATTGACACGACTGCACCTTGTCTAGAGTACATTTTAATCTGTGTTTATCTTCAGGCCTTTTCCCACGTAGCATGCAGACTGCAAAGGTCACAGTAATATTCAAAAAAGGCAATTAGAATGATATTTCAAACTACCGACCTGTATCGGTGCTGCCAGTTTTTTCAAAGGGCTTAGAGAAGGTGATCTTAACACGGTTTTGTTCATTTACGGATCAGTTTAATATCATAAGTTCTGCACAGTTTGGTTTTCGTAAAAATAGGTCGACTGAATTAGCCCTGCTAGCCCAAAAGGAATTTATATTATAAAAATTTGAGGAAAAGAAAATGGTGCCCGGAATTTTTCTTGATTTTTCCAAAGCATTCGACCTGATCAGTCACAAAGTTCTACTTAAAAAACTGGATCGTCATGGCATTCGAGGCCCAGCTCATTCTCTTATTACGTCCAACCTTCAACACAGGTCTCAGTTCGTACATATAGCCGGGGACCATTCTGAGTTGAAACCTTTAAAAACAGGCGTCCCGCAGCGGAGCATACTGGGTCCGTATCTTTTCATTTTATGCATAAATATAAATAGTCAATGTTGGTGCGTCTGCGAAGTGCGTAATTTACGCAGACTACGCCAGCCTGTTTTTTGACGGTGACTCAGGTTCTGAAATGGCAAATCGAGCCAATGAAACACTTGCATAAATACACACGTGGGCGACAAATAATTATCTTAAGATTAACACAGAAAAAACAAAGGCAGTGCTGTTTCACCCACGTAGCAAAGATTTTCAACTCTTCCCTATTATTTTAAGCAATGCTGAAATAGAAATAGTACCGTCTTTCAAATCACTTCGCGTATATTTTTCCGAAACAATATCATGGTATTGCCAAGTAAATCACTTAGTAAACTGTCCAGAGCAATCCGTACTATGCGTCGACATTGTAATTACCTTCCTACATCTATTAATATGCTTTTATATAATTCAATGCTTTTTTCTTTGGTTCAGTACGGAATTATTGTCTAGGCAACGACTTCAGCGGAGAACATGCATAAACTGACAGTATTGCAAAAAAGATCAATACGCCTTGTCTCCCATGCACCATATCTCTGTCACACCGGTTCTTTGCTTTCAAAACTTAGAGCTATAAAAATAGAAACCTTGTACAGATATAGGCTTTGTCGCTTATATAGAATTCGAAAAGTTAAGAATGATGACACATTACCAAAACTGGCATCTTTACAGCAGCATAATTCTTTGTATAAGTTCCGTCAACTAGAACCTTGGAATGTTAACACGAGCCGACCTAACTACAGCGACCAAATGCTACAGTTTTTGCTTGCCGACACTGTTTAATCGAATGCACGTAGAAAATGGTTTCAATAATCTATTGTACCTTTAAAAAAGCTATGCGATATATTTGTGTGATAGGTGTTCGCTGCCGCAGTGAGTTCATGTTATTCTTCTTTTTCTTTGTTTCATCACTATGCCTTTTTCTCTCTCTCTCTTAAAGCCGTGCTAAATCGTTTTCACGATACTTTTGTTGATTAATTCTGACCGTGGTTGTTCTTTTCTTCAATATGAAGGTTATGTATTATGTATAGCATCTACCGTGTTAACCATTGTTGAAGCGCCAACATCCTGTATTCTACTCACACAGCGCCGCCACGCGGCAGCTGCAAGCAGCGGCGAAGAGGGCGCCCGACGGCCTGAGGAGCGCATTCGCCCAGGCATTGAAAATATAGAGGAGGCGTTGGCTGGTCACTGAAGCAAACCTTCTAGGGAGCTTTTGATGAGGTTGAGAAAAGCTGAATCGCTGAACACTTTCACCCAAAGCCCCTACGGAGTTCACCAACGTATGATTTTCTTATAGCCTTAGAAATGCGCGGAGAATCATGTGATTTTGGCATTGTCAATGACAACAGCAACACGCAATACTAAACCTTCAAATGTTTGTATGTCGTGGTTAGTACAATGTACCCGTATCACACATACCTGCTGATGACGTGGTTTGCGGGCGAGTGTAGGGCAGCAGAAAGCATAGCAGGAATAATACGGCGCGACCTTTCCGCATATTGTGGAACCTGTTATTTAAAGTGGGGAAAATTCAGTCAGAATTAGTCTGAGATCATTCAAAGTTCATATAGGTGCCCCTCAAAGAATAATAAACGTACTAATTGGCCACTGGCAGTGATGTCACTTTCATAGACAAAGTTATCACTGGAAGATAACAAACACGTGCAATATTTTATTACAAATGCACATTTTGCTTAATAGGAACGTCGGATAACATATGAAGAAAAGACACCTATTGTAGTTGATGCTTTCCATGTGATTTGCAAGCCTTTTGATAAATATACACTGGAGCTGGTAAATTTACTATGATGAGTAGTTATGCTACAATTTGTTTGCATGCACTGTAGCTAAAGCAAGAGGAAGAATACGAAAAGAAAAAGTGGTATCCCTCACACCTTGCATGGCATTTCATGTACACTTCCCACATATTAGAAGCAGCATTCTTTTAGAAGTTTTCAATGCACACCTGAAAGAAAAAAATACTTTCTCCACTTTTTATATCTGTCGACTGGTACGAAAATATAGCTGAAAAATGTTTTTTTTTTCTGTCGGCCCAAAAAGTATATAAATAAAGTAGGTTGCTTAGAGATCACAAATGAGAAAAAAATGCGTAGCCCTGCTACGTTTTCTTGCAATTTGAGGACTATGAAGAGACTGATGCACAGACTGATGAATTTGATCATGCAGGCGATTTCATATGTAGAGTAAAATACAGTACCGAATAATGCATTTGTTCGTAGCCCCATTCTGCATGAACTGCGCGTTCACTTTACGAAGCAATGTCACTACCATTATAATTACCTGCTAGTAATTTTTAGCGAAATCTCCGTTGTGCTGCCACCGTTGTCCAGTTTTATTGGAAGCAGTCTTGCATTCGATACATTAAGACTTTGCGTAGCGCATCGTAGCACGTAATGGACTGGTTATAGAGCCAAGAATTCCCGTAGAAACACAACAAAACACCAGGTATTTTTTGAACGTGAAAAAAGAATATGTAGCTTGGCACATAGCTGCTGGCCATTATTCGTTTATTTGAACGCTAACGCTTGATTTCCCGACCGATTTTTTTGCGCTTTTTGTCATATTTAAAATTTTCAAGTGAAATATGTTTAATGCATTTATTTATTTTCACCTTTCTTCATATATCCCATTACAATGACCTCTCCAGTATCCTCGGCCTTCATTTTCAGGAGCGTTTAGGCTACGCTAGGCTAGTTTTTAGTCAAGTCTATAAATGTTTGCCATAAGCATGCAATATATGTACATCAAAAGCAATTTTTTACTCATTTCATTCTGACTTACACCACTGATTTGGTATATCTTTACACATGTATAGCATATTCGTGAATACTTCAATCACTCGAATACTCGCCAGACTCTTCTACGAAAAAAAATATTTCCTTGCGAAATTCTTACCGCAGTTCATATCTATGAAAAATCACGTGCTGGAGTACAAAAAGTGGTAAAGAACACCACCGTAAGAAAACCATTCAAAAGTATTGTCACGTAGTAGTGACGGTGAAGAAAACAGTCGTAAAACTGTGTGTGACGAAACTGGTTCTTTATTGGGCGAACCTGTGCCCACAAAAGAAAGCTACACTCGAAGCACAACGATAGCGGCGAACACAGTCGGCGATCGTCGAAAATCTCCTCAGCGGCGAAACGCGTCGGCTTTTATACCTGAGTCATCGAAGGTTCCAGATTAATCCCTGATGCCCGCGTGTCTTCCAGAAAGTTCTAGACAATTCGCGTCGGTCATACAATCAGATAACATAAGCGTCAGTGAAGACAGGCAACGGAAAGAAGCATCGATAACGTTCTAGAAACTTCCGATACAGGCGCGTCCTGCGCCGAGCGATAACGTTTAACGTTTGTGAGCCGGTGAAGAGCGGTCACCGGTAAAAGATAAACAAGTACACGTGGCATTACCCTCCCCTTAAAAAACATCGTCCCGATGCTACTAACAAACACGAGTCCGAAAACATAAACCACGTCTAATAAAGACAATAAAAAATAACAAAGCAACGAAGTACCTAAGTTCGTCAGCGGGCGTAGAAAGGCTTAAGACGCACCACGTGGATGACTTCGGGTCGTGCGCGGCGCCGCTGTGATTGCGAAATGCCGTCTGGCACGACCTCGTAGTCCAGTGCGCCAATCCGTCGGATAATCTTGTAGGGTCCGAAATAGCGTCGTAATAGTTTCTCGCTAAGTCCTCGCCGGCGTATCGGAGTCCAGACCCAAACACGGTCGCCGGGCTGGTACTCGACGTAGCGTCGTCGAAGATTGTAGTGTCGGCTGTCGGTCCTCTGCTGGTTCTTGATGCGCAGCCGGGCGAGCTGTCGACCTTCTTCGGCACGCTGCAAATAGGTGGCAACGTCGAGATTTTCTTCGTCGGTGACGTCCGGTAGCATGGCGTCAAGCGTCGTTGCTGGGCTCCTTCCGTAGACCAGGTTGAACGGCGCCATGTGCGTCGTTTCTTGCACGGCCGTGTTGTATGCGAAGGTCACGTACGGAAGGATGGCATCCAACGTCTTGTGTTCGACGTCGACGTACATTGCCAGCATGTCGGCGATGGTCTTATTTAGCCGCTCGGTGAGGCCATTCGTCTGCGGGTGGTAGGCGGTGGTCTGGCGATGGCTTGTCTGGCTGTATCGCAGGATGGCTTGAGTTAGTTCTGCCGTAAAGGCCGTGCCTCTGTCGGTGATGAGGACTTCTGGAGCACCGTGACGCAGGAGAATGTTCTCAACGAAGAATCGGGCTACCTCGGCGGCACTGCCTTTGGGCAAGGCTTTTGTTTCGGCGTAGCGGGTGAGGTAGTCAGTAGCTACGACGATCCATTTATTCCCGGACGTCGACGTCGGAAAAGGCCCCAGTAAGTCCATCCCGATCTGCTGGAACGGTCGGCGAGGTGGTTCGATCGGCTGTAGAAGTCCGGCTGGCCTTGTCGGCGGTGTTTTGCGTCGTTGACAGTCTCGGCATGTCCTTACGTAATGGGCGACGTCGGCAGAGAGGTGAGGCCAGTAGTATTTTTCTTGTATCCTCGAGAGCGTGCGGGAGAAACCGAGGTGTCCAGCCGTTGGGTCGTCATGGAGAGCTTGCAGAACCTCTGAACGCAATGCTGAGGGTACCACGAGGAGGTAGTTGGCTCGGAGAGGCGAAAAGTTCTTCTTTAGGAGAATGTCGTTTTGCAAAAAAAACGACGCCAATCCTCGCCTGAACACCTTCGGCACAGTGATGGTCTTGCCTTCCAGGTAGTCTACAAGGCTCCTTAGTTCCGGGTCGGCTCGCTGTTGTTCGGCGAAATCGTCGGCACTGATGGGTCCCAAGAAAGTGTCGTCATCCTGGTCGTCTTGTGGCGGCGGTTCGACGGGGGCGCGAGACAAACAATCGGCGTCAGAGTGCTTTCGCCCGGACTTGTAAACGACGGTGATGTCGAACGCTTGAAGTCTCAGGCTCCAGCGTGCGAGGCGACCTGAAGGATCCTTCAAGTTAGCTAGCCAACACAAGGCGTGATGGTCGCTCACAACTCTAAAGGGCCTGCCATAGAGGTAGGGGCGAAACTTTGATGTAGCCCAGATGATGGCGAGGCACTCCTTTTCTGTTGTGGAATAATTTGATTCCGCCTTCGATAGCGACCGGCTAGCGTAACTTACAACCCTTTCTAGTCCGTCAGTCCTCTGCACAAGCACGGCGCCGAGTCCTACGCTGCTTGCGTCGGTGTGGACTTCGGTGTCGGCGTTTTCGTCGAAATGCGCAAGAATGGGCGGCGATTGTAGGCGTCGCTTCAGTTCTTCAAATGCTTCGATTTGCGGCGTCTCCCACTTGAACTCGACGTCGGCCTTCGTGAGGTACGTCAGTGGCTCGGCGATCCGTGAAAAATTCTTGACGAAGCGCCTGTAATAGGCGCACAGTCCAAGAAATCTACGCACTGCCTTCTTGTCATCGGGCGGAGGAAAGTTGGAGATGGCCGCAGTTTTCTGAGGGTCGGGGCGCACTCCAGACTTGTTGATGACGTGGCCCAAAAACAAGAGCTCCTCATATGCGAAGCGGCACTTTTCTGGCTTTAACGTGAGTCCGGAGGTTTTGATTGCTTGAAGAACTGTTTCAAGGCGCCGCAGGTGTTCTTCGAAGCTTGAGGAAAACACAACGACGTCGTCCAAATACACGAGGCAAGTCTGCCACTTCAAGCCTGCCAATACTGTATCCATGACGCGTTGGAAAGTCGCAGGTGCCGAGCAAAGACCAAACGGCATGACCTTGAACTCGAACAGTCCGTCTGGTGTTATAAAGGCAGTCTTCTCCCGGTCTCTCTCGTCGACTTCGATTTGCCAGTAGCCGGTTTTGAGGTCCATCGACGAAAAATACTTTGCGTTGTAGAGTCGATCCAAGGCGTCGTCAATCCGTGGGAGGGGGTATACGTCCTTCTTCGTGATCTTGTTGAGGCGACGATAATCGACGCAGAAACGTAGGGTTCCATCCTTCTTCTTCACTAACACCACGGGGGACGCCCACGGACTCTTTGACGGCTGGATGATGTCGTCGCGTAGCATTTCGTCGACTTGTTGCTTTATGGCCTCGCGTTCGCGCGCCGAAACTCGGTACGGGCTCTGACGAAGTGGGCGGACATATTCGTCGGTTATGATGCGGTGCTTGGCGACAGGGGTTTGTCGAACTTTTGACGACGACGAGAAGCAGTCCTTGTACTGCAGGAGCAGAGCTTTTAGCTGTTCTTTCTTATGATTGGGAAGGTTCTGATTAACGTCGAAAGTCGGTTCAGGCACCACAGCCACCGCCGAAGGCGCACCAGAATCCGTGAATGCGAAAGCACTGCTGGCTTGTACTATTTCGTCGATGTGGGCGACCGTGGTTCCTTTGTTAATGTGCTTATATTCGTGGATGAAGTTCGTAAGCATCACTCTTGCTTTTCCTTCACATAGTTCAGCTATGCCTCTAGCGACGCAAATTTCACGGTCGAGCAGTAAGTGATGATCGCCCTCGACGACGCCCTCCATGTTTGCAGGCACTTCGGTACCGACGGAAATCATTACGCTGGAGCGAGGCGGAACAGTGACTTGTTCTTCAAGCACATTTAAGGCATGGTAACCGATGTTTGTATCCGGTGGTATCGCTTTGTGCGTTGAAAGCGTTATCGACTTGGACCTTAAGTCGATGACTGCACCGTGTTGGCTTAGAAAGTCCATGCCTAGGATGACATCCCTGGAGCATTGCTGCAGGATTACGAAGCTCGCGGGGTAAGTGCGGTTGTTAACCGTGACTCGTGCTGTGCAGATTCCAGCCGGCGTTATTACGTGGCCTCCCGCTGTCCGGATATCGGGTCCTTGCCAGGCAGTCTTCACTTTCTTCAACTTGGCGGCGAACGCGCCACTGAAGACGGAATAGTCGGCTCCAGTGTCGACGAGAGCGGTGACGTTATGGCCATCGATTAGTATGTCTAGGTCGGTAGACCGTCGTCTGGCGTTACGGTTAAGTCGTGGCGTCGGATAACGACTGCGTCGGCTTACTCTGCTGCTGCTACGTCGCGTCGGGAGGTCTTCTTTCGGCGGCGAAGTGTTGTCAAGGCTGTTGCTGGGCGGCGTACTGATATGTCGTCGTGATGATTCGCGAATCTTCTTCGTCGGCGGCGGAGGATCTTCGGAATTGCGTCGTACAGCAACCGCACCTCCATCGGTTGCTGTCTTTAGTTTCCCGGATAGGGGCTCACAGACCGGCCCCGGGCTGGGCCAGTGTATGGTCGGCGTTGCGGCGACAGATAACGTCCTGGTGACGGTGAGCGTGAGGGTCGTCGTGGCTGCCACTGGGCTCCGGCGAGGTAGTCAGCGATGTCGCGTGGTCGCTCGCCAACCTGTGGACGTGGCGCGTTGACGGCGAACCCTCGTAGGCCCATCTCGCGGTATGGGCATCGGCGGTAGACATGACCGGCTTCCCCGCAGTGATAGCAGAGCGGGCGGTGGTCGGGGGCGCGCCAAATGTCCGTCTTCCTCTGGTAGCTGCGCTGGGCGACGGGCGGGCGTGCTGGCGGCGGCGGCGGTGGACGACGGAACTGCGGCGTTAGGGGGCCCTGGCGCGAGCGCGGAGGGGGGCCTTGACGACGGGCGATGGCGGCGTAGGTCATCGCTTGCGGCTGTGGTTGAGGCGATGCCGGAACCTCTGGCACTTCCAGTGACCGCTGAATCTCTTCTTTATCTATGTCAGCGATCGAAGTCACCTGAGGCTGCGACCTTGGGAATAATTTCTGCAGCTCTTCCCGTACAACCGCTCTGATCGTCTCGCGCAGGTCGTCGGCGCCTAGCGCTTGAGCTTCGGCGTAGTTTGTCAGTGCACGGCGGTTGTATTGCCTGGCTCGCATTTCAAGCGTCTTCTCGATCGTTGTGGCCTCCGAAACAAATTCTGCCACACTCTTGGGCGGGTTGCGCATCAATCCGGTGAATAGATGGTCTTTGACGCCCCGCATCAAGAACCGAACCTTCTTTTCTTCAGACATGTCGGGGTCGGCGTGGCGGAAGAGGCGAGTCATCTCCTCCGTGAAGATCGCGATGTTCTCGTTCGGCAATTGTACTCTGGTTTGCAAGAGAACCTCGGCCCTTTCCTTTCGTACGACACTCCTGAAGGTCCTCACGAAGTTCTCACGAAATAGGTCCCAAGTCACTAGAGTGCTCTCTCTGTTCTCAAACCAGGTCCGAGCAGCGTCATCCAAAGAAAAATAGACATGACGTAGCTTGTCGTCGTCGCTCCATTTGTTGAACGTCGCGGTCCTCTCGTATGTCTCGAGCCAGGTTTCCGGGTCTTCAGCCGATGATCCACGGAAGGTCGGTGGCTCCCGAGGTTGTTGCAGCAGGATGGGGGACGCTGGGGCTGCCATTGGGGTCGTTGACTTGGTCTTGATCGCTGTGGTCTTCTCGGGAAGAAGTCCGTACTCCGGCAGAAGTCCTTGCTGCCTGCGGCTAGCTCGCTGGTCCTTGGCGACGCTGGTGTTGTCCTCCGGTTTCGGGCTTGGATCGCGGCTTTGTGGGGGCGTTCGCTGCATGAACGCAATAGCACCTCCACCAGATGTCACGTAGTAGTGACGGTGAAGAAAACAGTCGTAAAACTGTGTGTGACGAAACTGGTTCTTTATTGGGCGAACCTGTGCCCACAAAAGAAAGCTACACTCGAAGCACAACGATAGCGGCGAACACAGTTGGCGATCGTCGAAAATCTCCTCAGCGGCGAAACGCGTCGGCTTTTATACCTGAGTCATCGAAGGTTCCAGATTAATCCCTGATGCCCGCGTGTCTTCCAGAAAGTTCTAGACAATTCGCGTCGGTCATACAATCAGATAACATAAGCGTCAGTGAAGACAGGCAACGGAAAGAAGCATCGATAACGTTCTAGAAACTTCCGATACAGGCGCGTCCTGCGCCGAGCGATAACGTTTAACGTTTGTGAGCCGGTGAAGAGCGGTCACCGGTAAAAGATAAACAAGTACACGTGGCAGTATCGTTTACCTTGCAATGCAGCAAATGAAACAAACAGATGAGGCACCAATAGCGCGATAATCTCGACAAACGGACTTCTGGAGCCGCAAATTCACGTGCCGGTCTCGGCTCCTGGCAATGCTGTATGCTGTGAGCAGCCCACCTTCAGCCATTTATATTCTCTGTAGCGGATGCACGGCCACGTGCTTGTGAGGAACGCCTTGTTTGCACACGTGGGCAGCCAACCCTTCTTCCTTATCACAAACGACATTGCCGTTGAAGGATGCGGCTCGACGCAACTTGTACGAGACCTCGAGTTCCTGCTTCCTGAGAAAGGTTTCTAAAGCTGCGAATACATTTATAACTGATATACGGTACGGTCCACTGTTAAAGAGAACGTATCCATACGCAGCTCTCGCTTTGCCGGCGTGATGACTGCAAGTACCCGCTTATTTTACCCGCCTTCTTTAGAGACCTGCCCGCATCACCCAACACAATTCATCTGCTGAAAAAACCTGTCGATTGGACACTTGTCAAGGAGGGAAAATATGCCCGTTCCCAAACTCATACGTTACCTTTAGCCGCTGACTGCACTGCACGTTGCGCACTGGCCAGAGTAGAAATCGCAGGCATTTCTTATTGCTATTAGGCACAAACAAAGATTTTGTTCGACCCAAGTTTTGGGTGTTTATCGACGACCTTTAAGTTCAGGCTTCATTTTTATTTTTCAGCAACTGGTAATTAATAAAGTATTAAGATATGGAAGGGTAAATTTGCAAGCTTTCAATTATGAGATATTTTGTTCTTACCCTAATGAGTAAATTTATCTTTATACTTCTTTTTCTTTAGTATTGCTTTAAGTTGTAAGCTTGCATAGATGACATGGCAGCGTAAATTGGCAGCGGTAAAGTGAATGGGTTTGTGGGCATTCATGTGGAATTTTAATACAGCGAAACTCACTTCAGCAACACTCGGAACACATACAGAGAAAGCTAATACGAGCCACTGGATACGCACAACTCCAAAAACAAAGTCAACGGCAGTTCAAACAGACACAACCGTTACAGACATCACAAAATCCAAAATCGAAGTGTTCATACAGACACACGCGCCTGCCTGCGCAAACACAGGCTCAATTCCAGCTCAGAAACAGAGCTGGAATTAAGGGAGGTATGCGGGAGAAAGCCTGCCAAACAGAAACATAACACGCGCAGATATACCTGCCAAAGGTCAACTCAATAACCGCAATTGAAAATAGAATAATATTTTCTCAAACGAAGCACCGAATTTTTACAGGCTAGAAAACTTGCTAAAAAACGTGCTATCTACGCCTTCCATTTTAAAACGTACGCAGATTGTAGACAAACTATTTAACCGCTTAAGGTCTAACAGTAAAGGATGTACCAGTTTTAGGCACACTTCCACCACACCACCATACGAACTGGAAAACATTAAACAATGCCTCGCTCTCACTTGTAAATATCCTCAATGTACACTACGAAGTGCAACAGGAACGTTTTAGCCACAAACTTCAGAACATAGCTCTGACACCAGATGAGAGGAAATATCAAGAGCAAAACCACAAAAAACAGCCTAGCAAATTGGGCAGAAACAGAGCGAAAAGGCTAACTTTAATTAAAAAACAACCTTCGATTCAAAAAGCCACCTCACGCCAAGAACTTGGATCTTGA